>NC_089876.1:50936666-51237500 GCF_040182565.1 Anser cygnoides
GGGCTAATACAACACAGTTAGAACCTCCCAGCAGCAAATGTCTCACTCATGCGAAAGCAGCAAGCTACTGTAATAGCAGGACCACCTAACAGCAGGGCTGTTACAATAAGAACCACCTTGTTATTATATAGTTAACATCTGTGTTTCCTAAATGGCAAAGTAAATGAACATAATGGTTATTGCCTTGTATTCGCATTTTGCCACCTGCACATGCATGGCAATATACTGAGTAATCAAACCAGAAAGCCAAAAATTCCCTATTTCTATCTTTCCACCTTCCTTTGAACATCGATGTGAAATGTGTTTATATGCAGCTAAACAAACCACCATGAAGTTTTACAGATAAACCAACAATAACTAGTCAACATTATTAGTTGAAAGATAAGGACATAACCAGCAATGCACCTTTATATCCCGGCAAGATGGAATAAAAATACTGGACTAGGTCCTACTTGCCTGTATATATTTAGTAGTTTTACAGCTGTGATTATGTAGTATTATTGGAGATCTCAGTTAAGCAATTACAGGAAGCTTACACATCTGGGACTTTTTAAGATTATAGGTAGCTACAAGTCTTTCTAAGTATTATAATTTTGTTCTCAAAACCCTCAAATACTGTTCCAGGGCCACCACTGCCAATCTGTGTACCTATCAGCATTTGAAAGTCAGTTAAAAATATACATATATTTTTCACAACCACAGGTAGCTAAGGCTTCTTTATGAAAGACTGTATACCTTTCTCTTGCAGGGAGAGAACTGGGAGCTGCTGTTCCCCCAGAAAATGGAACCTAAGACTAGGATTTCAGATAAGGACAAATAAAGGAAATCCACAATCCTCTTTCTAAAACTGGATGCTACATGTGGTTGAGGTTGCACCTTGGAGTACCATAAATCTTGTGTCCATTCTCAAAAGAACATTTCCTTTTTAATGCATGATATCACTTTATAAGTAGTAGCAGGCCGTGCATGAAACAATGTGATTCAAAGCTCTGTTTCAGCCATGCTCCTAAAGAATGGTGGAGTTGTGATGGCTCAAGTCAATGTTCAACTGTTAAGTAACCAAAAGCTTACTTGGACAAACAAGCCTGTTATTCAAACTACTTAGAGCAGCTACAGTATACATGAAGAGCACTGTTTTCAATACTGATAAGTGTCCTCATGTCTTAAATCATTAATTAGCAAGACAGTTTTAAAAATGAAAAGAACCCACAACTTTGATTTTTTTAACCCATGAATATATCTGGCATGTTTTTTTGTTGTTGTTGTTTTTGTTTTAATGAGTCTTAACTTTAAAACTTTCTAAATATTATGAATACTCTTTAAATAACAAAGTCACAGAAGCCTCAGATGGAGCAATTATTTCACTTTGCTGAATTCATGAGGTGAGATTTGTGAGCATTTTATTACTTTAGGAGGGAGGATCCAGGAGCATTCACTCCAGGGAAATTGAAATGTGATTGTTCCTCATAATAGATGTTGGGACTTCCACAAATCTAAGACAGGTAGAATCCGAAGGTCATTAAGTATTTGTTCTATATTTTAATCCCACAAATGCTGACACCATGGCTTCACCAGGAAGTAAAATGGCCATATATTAACTGCCTGTTACCCTCCAAGAACACACTTAAAGTTTGGCTGGAATAAAACAATTATCAAAATTGGTGTTATGTGCAGTGGAAATATCAAGGACCCACGTATCTTGCACGTCTGTATTTCCAGTGAAGAATCATTTTATCCACATTAGAAAATACTTAATAGGCATTCCTGTCCTGACTGTGGGCAGGACTCACTGGGCACATAGTAATGCATATGTAATTGTTATCCTCTCAACGCTTCAGATTAATTTATAGTAAAATTGAGATTGACAAAATAGAGGGAACATTACAGCTAGAGATAAGCCCAGCTGGAAATGCATTCTGAGGAGCTTTTCAGAAGAGGTGACGTAAGAGATGAATGTGTGTTCCCAGAGCATGCAGCAAGCAAGGAAACATTAGAAGCAGTTAGCTGATTTTTTTTTTTTTTAATTTTGCAAAACATGTATTTAACATCATTCTGTAATTTACAGTTTTTAGTGAAGCTAATTACACATGCATATTGTACCATATTAAAAGAGAAATATAAGTTTCCCCTCCATGGACTTAATTTCCTTTTAAGCTCTTACAAAGACTGAAAATAGAATGAAAGACAGAATGAAGGCAGGGGCAACTAGTAGAAATGTGACTTTCCCTGTAACACTGCCTACTGTCTCGCTCACTCAAAGGTACCCACCACAGACACCCCTGTAATATTTTTGTCCTTTAAAAGTCACCTGACATTGCAATAGTCTTGCCTAGGAAGCAAAAATATCATTTCTAAAGGAGATTTACAATCAAGTTACTGTGTCTGATATGCAGCAGACCTGCTGAGCTGAATTAAGTTTCCTAGAGCACCACTAACTTGTGGCAGGCAAATAACACCAGCTAGAAGTTGGGTTTAGCACTCCAGCGTTGTAAGAAGAAATATTCAAAACTGAAGACAACTTTGAAGTTCAAATGGGGTAGGTTCCTAGACTCAAGTTGTATGTCCACTGTACTATTTTCTTTCATTTACACGAATAATTTAATCTTATACTTCCAAGAGGTATTTCCATAAAATTTGAAAGACATTTTAGCGTTAAATGTAATTGTAACAGGGATCTGTTAGTGTATCCAAAATAAGCAATTAGTTTATCTCCATATTCTTTGTTATTGAAGACCTTGTGTGCATCCACAACCAGGCCCACTATAGTTCCTATAAGGAACTTCCTTTGGAGGAATATAGAACAGCAGTTGATTTAAAATTATATATACTTATATTTTAGTTTCTGTATATATTTTGTGTTCTCTTTACAATTCTTAAAGAAGTGATGTAATACCACCAGCATTAACACTGCAACAAAACAAAATAGGAATGGATTCTCCTTAAAATCCCAGAAGCAAATGGGGCCTCAGAATAAACTAAATTTTAAATCTGTTATCCTTGATGTTGTCTCTACGCTAGCATAGTGGTTCACTAAACACATTTGGCATACAAAAGCCCTACTGCAGTCAATGTCCCTGTGCATTAGCAGGTGTGCTATAAGAACATCATTTTGAATTTCATCAGCTCTGATCATTAACTTCCCATGCGGTGAAAGGATATTTCAGGCTGACTGTAGTGCCAAGACATATTCTAAAGGCTTAGGAAAAAGTACTCAAGCAAGAACCAACAACAGATTTTGTTTACAATGAAGGAGTGAGGAAAAAATCATTAACATACTACAATGTTTTGAAAGACAGATGGCAGAACGCTAGACTTAAATTCAGCCACGTAACTAAAATCATATAGTACAGTTAGGAAAAAAAAGGACACTTTGAAAACATGAATGTAATTTCTTTTGCTGGTACAGATACATACATGCCTTTTTAAAAACTCTAGCGCATTTACATCACTAAAAGCATGAAGAATTTGCCTAATAATTGGAGATCAGTGATAACTTACCTGGTCAGAAGATGCATGAAGTGTAATGACAAACTTCGTTACCATTTTTCTTTCAAGACTATGTCTGCTATAGTACATACATATATCTCCTGTTAGAAAAAACAACATTCAAGTAAAGTGCTGAGTGCTAGAGCAGAAATATAGTGATGTTTCCCTAGCTCCTGACAGAGTCCAATTTACAGTCTTGAACAGGCCTCCAAATAAAGCTGCTTCCTGCACAGATAAGACTTCCACATTGTTCTTTCTAAATTACTTTTTGCTTGGAGGAGAACTGTTAATCACGCTCTCCACGTGAGATCATCAGGCAGTCCATTATAGATTAAAGATATAGAATATACTGAAGTCAAACCCTGGACATGCAGTTCAGCACAGACTCCAGTTTCACACACAGAATCATAATCCAGAACACGACATCTAAACCTCAAACCAGCACATACCGGGAGTTAATTGCTGGAGCAGCTGGGGCAATCTGGATGATGGCATATTCTTTGACTCCGAGTCCTCAGATAGGAACATCCCAGAAGCAGCTTTCATCACACCATTCAGAGCAGCATAACTAGACAGTTCCATCCACCAAAGCAACTCCTCAACAGCTTATAAAAAAAAAAATCATCCCTTTGATCTTCCACTGATATTCAGACTGGGACAGTTTAAGCAAAGGCATAGAATAAAGTTGAATGTCACATACACATTTTGAGAAGTAACTCCTACCATTCCCGCTACTGGTTGTACATAGAGGTTGAAAAAAATTACAAACCATGGACTGAATTTGTCTTGTAACATACTGCTTCCCTCCACTGATGAATGTTAGGCTTTCGATTTCCAATATGCTGTGAAATGGATATAACCAGATGGCTTCAGTGGATTCAGATGGACAAAGATACTTTCGCAGTCCTTTTGCATCAGGTTAATAGTTATTAACAACTCTTACTGATAAATTCTGACATGGTTTATAGATCTTTTAAGACAAGTTAAGGAATTTGTTGCTTGTAACAGGCACTTAAGCCTGATACTAGGTTAGCTTCAGTGGAAACCAAGCAAAAAAGTTCTCTCGTTCACCACAGAGCCTTGATAGAGATGGTTTCAGCTTGTCTACAAATAATCAGATATCAGAACTACTGAATCACAGATCACATTAGAAGGCCACCCATGTGGCCTGTGGTTGTGCTCATCACATACACTCATTCTGCTGTGCCTGTACTCTCTCAGGCTCAGAGCTGGGACGTACCAACAACTGCCTGTTGGGTCAAGCAGGGCGAGAGAGGCTGAGGTGCTGCATTGCGGGGTCTTCTCTACAACATGCATCACCCCAGGTTTGACGTGGCCAGCGGTACACCTCCTGCTGGGCAGCTTCAGCACACAGCGCCATGAAGCGGGGCAAGTGGCTGTCCTGTGCGGCACCTGCACACCTTGGTGGTGCCCTGCACTCGAAGCAGCTGCGCAAACAGGCTCACACCCAACAGCAGCTTGAGGTCACCGCTCCTCCTTACTCCCGGGACATCACGTAAGGATGGCGTTTTACAACAGCAGATGGGGCACTCCTCCAGCCTGTAAGATTGATCCAGCCAATGGTGCAAGAAGAGCTTTTGGTACAGTTTGTGTATTTCTGTGACATCCCACGTTTATTTCAGAGAGAGAAGCCATTGCATCTTCAGCAACAACCTTCAAGCAGTACTAAAACTGCATGTTTACGATTTACTTCATGCAGCATCTCTTAATGAAGTAAACTGCTCAAATTTAATTTAATGGTATTTCTTCTGGTCACAGGATCTTCTTTAAAGAAATGTTATTCCAGAGTTGGCCAAAGCTATGCATCAAATCCAGGAAAATAAATTATGAGGCTATGAGATTTCATCACTTGGCTGAGATGGTAAGTAGCACTGAGGCAAAGTTCTACACATTTCTAGAGAATACAAAATTTTCCACTGAAAGTGATTCTCCTACACCTGTTATCAAACCCAGCAAGAACCAGGCAGTTATCATGACATATAGCAGAGGTTTTTTTTAGTGTTAATTCAAGAAAAGAGGGATCCTTATCAAATATTTTAAAAACAGGCCTCAATACTGAACTAGTATGAGTGGGTAACAGCATTAGTGAAGCACTCATATAATGAGAATGAAGAAGATGACAACTTTTACTATACAACTACATTCATTAAAAAAATGGAAAACTGAAGGACCTCAATAATTACATATTTCCCACAAATGCACAAGTGCTTATATAACAGTGAAAAATATCAACTTCAAAACTGGAAAAGAGAATTCCGATTTGCCCTCAAATATGTTTGTGATTAAACCACGTTAAAAGCTTAGGATAAACAATTTATGATTTCGAAATTTTTTGCACACTTACTTTTGCAGTTTCTGCAGAACTGCCAGTGCTGGTGCTTTCAGAATGCCCCAAATAAAAGTTATATGATTAGGGTTATTGCAATATCAAATAATAAAGTGATAACTGGAGAAAATATAAACAAAAAGCCCTACCCATTCAGAGGAGTACATCTAGGAATAATGCTTTGAGCTCCAATTTGATGCAGCAAAAGCGTTTTAGTATCAAGGATGATTTTTATTGTAATAATAGGTTATAAGCTGTCAGCGGAAGATAACTCACAATAATAGAAGAATTAGAGAAGGCAGTGTACTAAGCCACTGCCTACAGTGTTACAGTCCCTAAGAGATGAAAGAATGGATTCCCCCCCCCCGCCCCATGAGTGTGTCTCACAGGCTAAGACAAGCTCAAATGCGATGCAAGTTCCTTTTGATTTTTTTAGAAATCACATTTATACAGGGTAAATGAATACTACTAAGCTTAATATTCTTCCTCACTGGGAACATGTTTTTTTCACAGCTCCAGCCTTGGGGAAAAGTCTTTATGTAACACCTTTCATTAGTGGATTTTATAGCACTTCACAGAGGAAGAGTGTATCATTTCTCTCAATTTTCAGTGAGGGAGAACCATACAGAAACACAATATGGATATCAAATGAGAGTCCCTAAGTTTGAACCACCTACGAATTTCCAAGCAAGATTCTGATGTTGAAGCCTAACTAACTTTGTCTTGACATACATAGAAACCAATGGAAGAGTTCCTACCTTCTTCTGTGGCTTCTGGGATTATGGCTTCCCAGAAACTGTCTTCAGTTGTACCCCAGCATTGTGGTAGCATTCAGCATTGTGGTAGCAAAGCCAGAAATAAAGGCCAGGTCTGGAAATGCCAACCTCTCCTAGCAAGTCTGCTAAGACCCAGAGTGTTAATTTCTAGCCACAAATTTGGCCAGCATCATCTATGACAAAGTATATTTTCCATGGTTCCATTTCTTCATCTCAAACCTCAGTTCACAGCATTTTAAACTAATTTTATCTATCTATATTATATATAAGTAGAAGTACATATAGAAAAGCAAATCACTAAGATCCAAATCACACTGTAAGCAATGCCAAACATCCAGGTAAAGTTGGTAAAATCTTGGCTGAGGACTTTGTACCTTTCCATTTTATACTCCAATGTAACCTAAATCTAATCATAGGTATTTACTGAAAGTTGAGCTCATGCATCTATTTTTGAATAATTTGACCATGAAGTACACTACTGAATATACGAAAGCATCAATATGAGGAGAAAAGTAAAAAAGAAAAGCTTAGATTTGCATAATTTTTTTTATGCCTCATTTCTCTAGCGCAAATGGACTTGATTTTCACTAATGAAAACCCTATTTGATTTATATAGTGTTAGTATTCACATTTCAATTCTGAAATGTGATTAGTAATTATGCTCAAAGACAGATAATGTATTTGCATCATTCAGGCTTTCATAAGGTCTAGAAACATTTACTGAGCTACTGAAAAATAGGTTTGGTATGTGCTACAAGAGAGCAACCCAGAAGATAAAGATGTTAAGCAAGAAGTTTGCTAACTCTTAATACTGGCTTATTATGTCAATTCTCCCCACTGGGTTTCAGAAAGAAATCACTTCGAGTAAGTTTCATGAATCTTCAGGAAGACATTTCAGAACATATTAGAACTTTGCATTCACTCTAGTCCCTCCACTACTCAGAGACTGTGAAATCGCTCTCAAATCCAGCTTTACATAAGGGCAAATCAAAGTTCTGGCTATCACTTCTACAGCACCCTATCTATACAGAAGCCCTTTGCATTGTGTCCCATTCCCCACCACCACCACACACACACACACACACACACACAAAAAGTGGGGGGGCGGCACTTGGAAGGGATTTCTCCCCCATAAGTAACATTACAAAGTGACTACAGCACTGAAGTACAAGGAATGGCTAAAAAAAGTTTCATGAGCTACTTATGTCAATCTAAATCCAAGACGCTGCCAAAAAGAGATAATCCCGTTCCACCCACCCAGTCAGCATGCTTCCTCCGCACTTGTCAGCACTACATTTCACACGCCCTGCAGACAAATCAGAAAACTAATCTATATTTAAAACTTTAAATTGTTGACGCTCAAATGAAAATTTATTTTCCACTTACAAGGTTTCCATCAGTGTTTGCCTGACTTGTCTAGAATTTGCCATAGGTACCTGAAACTATACTTATACGCATGCTCATCAGAAGTAATCATTTATTAAAAGCACTCTCCCAGGTACCTCAAAGTTACGTTACTTCTTTAAGCCAAAGGAGACAGACAAAAACTCCTTCTAGGTTTTATCCTGTTCAACGTACAGCTCCTCAGTACTAGACCTAGCTGACAGATTGGGTCACCCAGCCCATTGTCCCAACCCTCCCCATCTGCCTTCCTACCCCTGCCCGCCAGGGAGGCGGGTGGCTGCGCTGCCTCAGGCCTTCCCTGCCATCGCATAGCCCTCTGCTGCACGCCTGTCTGTTCTGCTGTCAGTGGTTTTGTTTCAGGCGTGAGAAGAGCCAAGAGAAGGAGGTAACAGTGGAAACAAGCTGCACTCAGAACAGTGAGGAACTACAGAGGCTGGCATGCCCAGGGCTGCTCTTCTAGTCACAAAGACTTTAACGCTGCTGGAAGAGAAGAGGGAGAAAAAACAAACCACCAAACAAGGGCAAACAAACAAACAGACCACATCACCTAACACAAAAGACCACAGAGAAAAAAAAAAACAGTAACAACCAAAGAGAGGCAAATCATCTACTTTGCCTCTTTCAGCTCTGTTTAACCTTTAATTTACCAATTTTCCATTCTCCGTTCCCCAGAAGTCTTAAACTCTGGTTTCAGGAGACAGTACGTTGATTTATGCATACTTATCATACAGTTAGCTGTCAAATCTCAATTTCTTCTGCCTATTCTTAAGCTTTCGCTTGTTTGGGGTGATGTTTGTTAGGGGCTTTGCTCCACGGCTCCAAAGTCTGAGCACATCTGATATGGGAACTGAATACAATTGAACAAGCACAGTAAATTTTCCATGCACTGATTTTTCAGAATAGACACACATATCATTATTAATTTTCATAACATCAAATTTGCAGTGGAGACTTGCATGCTTCTGGGTACTGCTCCCATAAGAGACAATTTGTATAGCTCCACTGATTTGAGTGGAGCTGCATTGTTTACGTTGTTAAGGGATGTGATCCACTCTAATTTAAGACTCAAATACAGATACAATGAAATTTAATGTAGCTTAGGAAGGATCTATTCTAGAAACAGCTTGTAAGCATCAGATAATTACTCTCTTCAGATAGTTACAAGGGTGGATTAATTTTACATCTTGCTCATTTCCACTTAGTATATGATGCAAATGAATCAATGCTACAAAAGAAAAAATTGCAGGAACGTTTATCAAAATGCGTAAACATGTTTACAGTCCTTTGCTGCACATGCATTTAATCTCATTCTTAATTACTGAAATGCTTGAGCAGTAACAAAGAAAGCTTCTGAAAGAATCCCTTGCTACTAAACTACAAAATTACAAGAAGCAGCAAAAAGGCTAGCTCTTCTCTCTGGGGACTCTCTCTAAAGGTCAGTGGTGATCTCATAAGGGTCTCTCTCCCCGTTTTTTCATCAGTCATATAAATAGACCTATTTCTAAAAGATGTTTCAGAGTGCGATGACTTTGAGCGGTCAGATAAGCAATTTGTAAGACATCCACTGCAAGAGGAGATGCAAATTAAAATTGCCTTTAGTTTGTAGAACACCAGATTACAGCTTTATCATACAAAATCTGTACTATGAAATAACTGTCCTGCTGGTTAGAAGGAGACAGCGGTAGAAACATTTGGTATTTTTCAGTTTTCATGTTTCTGCAAACATTTCTAAGTTTTGGTCATAAACTTTTTATATTTGGAATACGCAAAGGGAGATCAGTCAGCTCTTTCTACAGGAACCAAGCAGTTCTTTATGGCTCAAAGCTCTTTGTCCCCATGAAGGATTCCCCACGCAATCCTAAAACAAGATGTAAAGTAATGGGAGAGCTTTAGACGAGACTCATTTTCCTTTCTACCAATTCTATTAACTAAGTGCAGCACTTTGAAAATGGAAATTGGCATATAAGAGCTAAATATTATTGCCATCACTTTGTTGCCAAGGGACAGCTGCTATTAAAGTCCTTCTTTGTACAATTATTAATTTTATATTTTCCACTACATGCCCTGTTTTATATTATTCTAACTGAGCCAAAATTTAACCATTTGGGCAGTGCAGTGTCTGCAAAGTCATTTTCCTGCTTTTAGAAACTGAAAAATGACCACTAGATGTTTTAAATAGTATATACAAAAACTACTGTTTTCACATTTACAGTTTTCCTACAGTTTCTAAGGTGCTTATTTTTCAATAAACAGAAGTGTCTCCACTCACTCAAAACTAGACTGGGAATGGAGGATTTCTTCTGTGACTATAGAGATACATTTTACAATTCTTCCAGTAATTCTTTCAGCTTGACCTGACATATAAATCCACACACACACACACAAATCATCACATCTTCAACAAATTTTTTATCGAGTCTGGTGGTTAAATCATAAGAAGAATCAACAAGCATGCCTCACATCCACTGTAGACCACAAAGGTTTTTTTCTTCCTCAAATTGCATTTGCTAGAAGTCAAAGGAAGCTATGGGAAGAGACTAGGAACAGAAAGCAAGCACCAGTTCTACTGCAGCTGTCCTCTCAGTATTATGCCTGGCCAAGAAGAAGCAAAGGAGGAAACATCCTAATAGGCATACAAAAGGGTAAGGAACTACTCATGGACAGTGAAAGCAGAGGTGTAAGCTAAAGAACGAACAGAAAGGAATAATTGCACTCGGGTGGGAAGGGCCTAGCTGAATGACTGAGGATGGGTCAGAAGGAGCTCAAAATTAGAGCCTATAACCAAACACAGCCACTGAGTTCCTGTTTCTTCCATTGACATTCTAGGGAACAACTACCAAGGCTGTGGGCAAGCATGTACTTCATCCTAAGCAAGAGCCTGTCAGGGGTTATATTCCACTGTTGCTGCCTGTTGCTCTATTTAAGCAGACGGGAGAAATGCCCTTTTTGCACCTGAGAACTCCAGCCCAGCTAGCAGGGAGCAATGTGGTACCACATCAACTTGTTCTGGCTTATTTATTAAAAGCAATTAAAGTGCTAAGAGTATTAAAGAAAAACAAAAATTATAAAGGACTCCACTAAGTTTAGGAAAGTCTAGATTAATGTTATTTGGTTCAAACAGTTTGACTTCATTAAACATACTCCTTGAAATATAGCATCAATTAAAGGGACAAATGTCAATTTGTGTCATTAAGTGCACAGCACAGACAGTGCTCAGAAAAAACTATTTGGGCTCATCAAAGAAAAGGTCATCATCTCTGCCTCAGTAAAAATACACTAAACAGTTTCATATGTTCAGATAAAAATCAAAACATTGTATTTGGAAAGCATTTTATATGTTCCTTTCCTGAGCCGACTTTTCATTTTAGTACTGCTTACATTTCCACCTAGGCTCATGAAAGGCTGAAGATTAGTGCTAAGAGAGCGCATGAAGGATAAGAACAGAGTTTCTTATTCTCGCAAGAGCCAGAAAGTGTCCAAGTAGAAATTCATATGGTGTATTACTCATAATTACCATGACTTACTACCCATACCTAAAGGTCTTGTCTTGAACAGTTTTATTCACTTATGTACCTTCAACAATGGAAAATGAAACAGTATGTTGCACACAGGGCTATTCTGAGCCCTGAAAACTATATTCTACTTTTTATAAGAGAGGACTGGATTGAGAGGGAGACATTTCATGTTTTCTTTATAGAACTAATGCAAGGATATGCTTGTTCATTGTATAGAATTAGGCCTATAAAATATGTAGGGTCATTTGCATCTAAACCAGACTATTAGCCTGCATGCAAGTAAGCGACATCAAAAGTTAATTTAAAAATAAAAAAGTACCAATCCACAGGGAAGAAAAAAGTCATTCAGTTTTGTCATGTGATTTCTGATTGAATTTCATAGTTATTCAGAAGAGCACAGGGAAAAGGAAAACAAAACCACCTAATGAATTAAAACTATTCCTATTTTCTTGAGTGATTTAATACAGTCACAGAATTAATTCACACTTACTTGAATCCATAATAATCTACTTTCAATGAAGTTTTAAGACACAGTGTAATGTCCCTTCTTGGGCGATATACAATTCTTTATTAGGCCTACCACTCAACATCCTCAGCAACGACCTGGCAGATTCAATAAATAATATGCTGAAGAAATAAATAAATTATACCAGTTGAAATATAAAGCAATACCAATGAAATTAATATTTTCAAAACATAATCTGAAAATAATTAAATTGGATTAGATTGTGAAAAAGAATTGTAAGAGTTGTTGAATAAGAAGAAATTTTCAGAGCAACATAAAAATCAGGTGAGTTAAGAGAGAAAATAAGGTATTTTATTACTTAGGTGTGAATTGGTAGCAAGAAAGCCGTTGCAGTGCTAGGCTGCATATATCAAAAGATACATATGATAGTGTTTGGGTACTTAGTATACTGCATTTCCACAGCTGCCTCTGGAACAGCGTGTTCAGTTCTGGGCATATTACCAGAAAATTATTGCCAAATTAGAACAGACTTGAAGAGCAGCAAAGGAATTAAATGCCTGAGGGAGTTTTATATGATAAGATTTAGGTGAACTAAACACAAATTGCTCTCTTCGTCGAGAACCAAAAAGAGAGAAAGAACAGAAACAATCCAACTATCTTGATAAGGTTAAACAGTACAGCTGCAGATGAGTTGATTGGCATGGGAAACAAATAAAAGTAATGATATTAAAACCAAGAAATTGAATATTTTGCCAGATAAATACTTCAAGAATAAAATCAAAGTACTCGTTGCAATTTTCTCTCTGTGAAACTGGTAAAATCTACTCTGGCAAATTTATACCTAGAACAGTCCAGAACTTTACAGACTATAAGCCAGGCAGAGACAGACAGGGTAGCAACAAGATTAGGATATTACATAACATGGCAAAGATTTCATACCTTAGAAAAGGAAACAGGACAAAAGCAAGAGCTGAGAGAGCCCAAGTATGCCAGAAGCTCCTAAAGAAAGACACCATTTCTCAGCACCTCACTTCAGATATCAAGATATTTGCTGATTAAACCACAATTAGCAGTTTCCATCTGTAGCATCCAGTCCTATAAAATACATGTTTTTCAACACTGGCTGCATATTTGCAGGCTATTCAGACCAGAAATTCTGCCATCAGTTATGGCATATTGTTTATTGCAGTGTAAATGTAAACTGAACCAGGTAAGATACACCAAATCAAAATCAAAGTCTAACTTTCTTACAAACTGAGTCTATCTTACTCTGCAAATAGTTAGCTCATCTGAATTCAGATGAACAAACAGATGTAAAAGACTTGCATCAGAGAGAGCTCTCAAAGCTTGCCACACACAAAAATCTGTATGGCAGGATAAAATAAGCAAAAATACATTCTAATATACTCGCACTTCAAAGATATCTCAGGCATGAAAGACAGAAATTTTAAAAAGGTTAATTTGCACTGTCAGGTATGCCTGACTAAAGTCAGATTATAATAAGAAATTGTTTTAATTATGGCAAGCCAGCTAACAGTATCCCTGAAGTTTTTGCCTGTAATAGAATCACTCAAAATTCTTTAACTATGACTATTATAACCACCACATTCATATCTAAATGCCATTTGGGAACAAGTTGTGCCCTTGGTTATAAAGTTTCAAATCAGTATTAAACTCTCTAAATTAACTTGGATTCTGTTTACAAAAGCCTACAGACTCACAAAGCAATCAGAGAAAAGAATGTGGCTTTAATAACTGAAGCAGCAGGGAATATTTCTCACAAGTCAAAGAATTTTTTTTCACAGGAAAAAAAAAAAAAACAGAAAACTTGAAACATTCTTTAGTCAAATTATTCCTTCTCAAATATCACATCCCCAGTAAGATTCTTTAGCTATGAGACCAAAAGATATTACAAAAAAAATAAAAGTTACCTTTTAATCTTTCCCATTAAAATTCCTTCTGTTGCTAGAGCAAGTACTAAGACTTGATTCTTCCACAACTGCTTTAACTAACAAACTGGAGAATATCCCCCACACACCTGTTGGCTGGCACAATGACTTTTTAAGACTCTTTTCAACCAGAAAAAGTCCAGCCTCAGAATTTAATTATAAGCATTGTCATTGTCAGGTGCAATTCTTGAGTTGAAGCTTCCACCCCAAATGAGGCAAAAGGGACACCTGGTTCTTGTTTCCCACATCACTGTGATGAGTACAAGAGGGACACCACCACCTCCATTTCAATGAGCTTTACAAGTGGCTCAACAGAGCTCGAGTACAACTCGCGAACTGAATCCTCCAGGTGAAATACACAGAGTAGAACCTCTCAATTCTGACTCCATCTGTGTGAGAGAGATTCCAGGCAATCTCACTCAGGACACACTTCAGTAGTTGCCTACTTTGGCAGTAACAACCTCTTGGG
Source organism: Anser cygnoides (assembly GCF_040182565.1). Taxonomy (NCBI): domain Eukaryota; kingdom Metazoa; phylum Chordata; class Aves; order Anseriformes; family Anatidae; genus Anser; species Anser cygnoides. The sequence goes on from NC_089876.1 coordinate 50,951,079, forward strand.
TCTTTGTCTAAAAATCTCTGTTTCCAATGAGAATTATTGTGTGTTTGTCTGAATGAACCTTTCCATTGTTTTCGTGAAACTAGTCTAACAAGAAAGAAGACTATGTAATTTAGCTTGTGTGTTTATTTTCTGAGTGCCATGCCTTATCAACTTGAACACCCCTTCCCATTTTGCTTAAATGAATCTTTCCAATATCTGTTCTTTTTTCTACCACAGTAAGTTCCATCTTATAGAAGTTCCCAATATTGCTCTAGTAACAAGTTGCTCTAGTTTTCTAACAAAAGACAACTAGGACATTTACTTGATAACTACCAATATGGTGTCTGAGTCCTATAGATTTTGATATGCTAAAGCAAATTACTAGATTTAATCTTGTATCATTAATAAAAAAATAAAGGAGAATAACAACAGCAGGATAAGCAAAATAGATTTCAAAGAGCTACATTCCGAGAGAAAAATTTCCCAGAGTATCTTACAACTTCCAAGGCAAGATTTAAGTTTTTATATGCTCAGTGATTCAGCCAAATAATATATTTTGACAAAAATTCTAAATAAAAATTAACTGAAATAAATTCAAAACCATATAGAAGTTAACCCAAGGGCAACTGTTTTGCACATTTTACAAGGCCACTGTACCAAAGTATCAGAGACTTCTGCGCAAATACCAATTAAAAAGTTAGTAAATAATATATTTCTATATAATAGCATAACCCCTTGTCACCAAAACCACAGCACTGCCCAGAAAACCCCTAATAATTTGAAATGCCTTTCTTCTAACAAGTGTATAGAAGTTAAGTTACTATAACTTCAATCTAATTCCCACAAACTGGCTATGTAAGTACGGGCATAACATACACAAAATACTTTTCACAAAGTGATGCCAATGAACATTGAAACAAGTTACGTGATGCTTAACACCATATTACTTTCACCTTCTTGAGTCCTTTTTTCCCTCTGTGTGATGAAATTTACCAGCCATAACAAAGCAAATGAGAAAATGCTGAGTGACTTCAGCTGAGTCTACTTTTTGTGACTCCTGCTGTGGACAAGAAGACAGACCATACAGACTATTAAAGCCCATGCCAGTGACAGGCCCATATGTGTATTTGGGAGATGGACAAATACATGCTAAGGGAGAGAATTCCAAAATGTTACTCGTTAATTTTTACATAACTGACAACATCAAAACTATTCTTAATTGTCTAAATCATTAAAAATCTGGATTCTTTGAATACAGATTTTACTTGCTGCACTGCTTTGTCCTGATGAAATCCACATGTGCATGTTTGACAGAGAAAAGTAATGTGAAATACAAAATAGTCTTACAGTGAGTTATTCCATCTTCAGTCAAAGCAATAAAAAGTCTGTCAACTAATTCCCTACAAGTAATCCTAACCTACAAAGGTTTTCTGACATAAACATCTGCATCTTACAGATTTTAGGGTACTGAATTGTGGTGGTTTCACTCTGATGGGCAGCTGAACTCCACCGCAACTCTCTCTCACTCCCCCTCCCCAACAGGACAAGGAGAGAAAATAAAATGGAAAAGGGCTCAAGGGTTGTGCTAACAACAGGGAGATCACTCACCAATTACTGTCACAGGCAAAATAAACTCAACGCAAGAAGACTAATAAATATAATTTATTGCCTGTTACTAACTAACTAGAACAGCAAGAAACCAAAAGCAAACTAATAACACTTTCACCCCACCAAGCCTCTTCCAGCTTCTTCCCCCGAGCAGCGCAGGGGAACAGGGAATGGGGGCTGTGGTCAGTCCCTAATGCTTCATTTCCGCTGCTCCTTCACAGTCACTCTCTGCCCCTGCTCCACGTGGGGTCCCTCCCACGGGATGCCGTCCTTCCCAAACTGATCCTGTGTGGGCTGCCCACAGGCAGCAGCTCTTCAAGAACTGCTCCCACATGGCTCCGTACCACGGGGTCCATCCATCCCCCAGGAGCAAACTGCTCCAGCACGGGTCCCCCATGGGCGGCAGCTCCCCCCAGATCCCCTGCTCCTGCGTGGGCTCCTCTCCACGGGTTGCAGCTCCAGCCTGAGGCCTGCTCCTGCGGGGGCTCTCCATGGGCCGCAGCCTCCTCCAGGCCACATCCACCTGCTCCACCGGGGGCTCCTCCACGGGCTGCAGCGTGGAGATCTGCTCCATGTGGGACCCATGGGCTGCAGAGGCACAGCCTGCTCCACCAGGGGCCTCTCCACAGGCCGCAGGGGAACTGCTGCTGCGTGCCCGGAGCACCTCCTGCCCTCCTTCTGCACTGACCTTGGGGGCTGCAGGGACAGTTCTCACCCCTCTCTCCCAGCTGCTGTAGCACAGCAGGTTTTTTTCCCTTTCTTAAACCTGCTGTCCCAGAAGCCCAACCAGCATCGCTCCCTGGCTTGGCTCTGCACAGCGGTGGGTCCGTTTTGGAGCTGGCTGGAGGTGGCTCTGATCTGACATGGGGCAGCTGCTGGACTCTGCTCACAAAGGCCACCCCTGTAGCCTCCCTTCTACTAAACCTTTGCCACATAAATGCAGTATATGAATATTTGGAATATTATTATTAGAAGTATGTATGAATCAAATTCTTTAGATCTGGAATGTAGACCAGGCTGACATTATTTAGTTGTTTCCTAACAGAATTTAAGCTGTTACTTTCACCGGAAAGATACATACACTATGTGGCATTCAGAGTAGCATTAGACTGTTTTCCCAAACACAATAATATTATAAAGGAAAAAAACTATGATATCTTAAAAAGACTATATTAGTAAGTGACATCAGTTGGTCAGCGATAGTATATACTCTTACTATTCTGTATATAGATTTTCACGGGATACCCATGCAAAACCTGTAGATGAAAAATCCACAACTGAGGATGTGAGTATGCCAGAATTATTGTCATTAATTCTGTGTCTACTTGAGACATTATATTCAGAGAAACATTGCAATTTTTAGGTTATATCCTATACGATCTCTTCAATTCTGTTCCGTAAGTGGTTTTTCTGTGTGCAAAGTAGATTCCTTTCAGAGGAAACTAAACTAGCAGGTCCCTTTCAGGTGTGCTCAACGGTTGAAAGGGTCACTACTTTCATAGACAAAGCATGGATGCACCTCCACGAGATCCTGATTTATCAACCCCTTATGTGCACCATCACAAGACCTTGAACTCTCCTGAGTTGCTGGGAGATCCACAAGTGATTCTCATGATCTATAAAAGTCCATAGCTATGTATACTTTCCCATTTACTACACTGATTTTCTTTTTTCCTCACGGAGTGTTCTGTGCAACTGATAGCACCCAAGCCTGGGTCATTCCTCTCTGGCATGGTCTAGAGCAGATTCATAGGAAATACTAACTGAATACTGAAATTTCTGTCCCTGCAGCACAGAAAAGGTTTATTTACCATGCTTCAGAACACGTGAAGTAAACTTTCACTCCCTGTCCACTGGAGGCAATCCCCTCTTTTGATCTGAAAGAGTTGCAGCTGCAGTTCAAGAGAAACAAGGATTTTTACTGAAGCCTGGGGAGTTAGTAGTCAAGGTCACCGAAGAACACAAGGGAAAAAGCAGAAAGTATTGAAGGCCTGGGAATGCATAACCAGAGTAACCATGCTCATCCAAAAGGGATTGCAGGGTGAGAGGTGATCAAGTGACCATAGATTTTGCTGAAGACAAGTATTTCTCCTTGTGAAGGTGACAAAACAACACTGACAAAAGCTGTGCAACATTCTTCCTTCGTCACTGTAATAATTACATTGAAGAAGGCACAGGTGCTTAAGCATGGCCTTAAAATAAAGCATGGCCAGAAAAAAGGAAAAAAAAAAGACAAGGCCAATGTAGGGGACCAATTTTCTTAGTTATGGTTTACTTGTTGCCAACTGTAATAAACAGCCCTCCCATTGAAGAAGTTTATGTTAGAGGTCCTTCAGGCAACTGCTTCATTCAGAAGGGTGAATTATTCACAAGGTAATTTTTTTTCTATTCTATTTAAATTCCAGGAATAACTTAACCACAGGGCAGATTTTTGCACAAGCCATCCATCTCTGGACTTCAGCACATTCGGTTCAGATAAAACCTTAACAGGTTTTGTCAAATTGAAAGAAACCTCCATTGTGCACGCGCTACTGCAAATTAACTAATAGGCTAAGCCAAAACATACAAAATGCAAAGTTAACCTCTCACAAGTAGGTACACAAAGTTAAAAATCTTTCTCTCTATAGCACAGAAATGATAGACAATGCACCTGAAACAGTAACCCAGGCTGTATCATGAAGCAGAAATGTGCAATTAAAGCTTCCTATGCAATAATAATCCTACTACCTTCTACAAACACATTTAAAAATCATTTTTCATCACATCATCACAAAACATGCACATATTCACTTTTCAGGGGTCTTCAGTTTCATTAAGTCTGCCATGATGATTAAGTATATTCTGTATGGAAAAGTCATCAGCGTAATGCTCTTCAGGTCATAAACCGCTAAGCAAGCAAAATCCAAGCATACGATCATTGTTTCAAATAGTGCTTTACATTCAAATTTATAAAACCAAACTTCAGCCAATTCATTATGGATATTTGGGACTTATAAACAATTTAAAAATAATGAGAATCATTAACTCAAACTCCAAAAGCTAGTACAGTTTAACCTTGCATAATGTACATGGAAAGAGAAATAGATGTTGGCAAAATAACACTTTGCGTATCTTATACTTATTAGTTGAACATTTGTCATAAATTTATCCCACTTCATAGTCTATTTCCTGAAAAATAAATCTACCAATATTTTTCTGTGTATGAAATCTTAACACTTATAATGAAGGTCAGATGAGTATTTTTTATTTTTATGTTTGGACAGCATTTTTTCCATATAAAAATTATTTAACAAAATATTTAAGCCTTAATGTGATAACAGCTACTTCCACTTGTCTAAAAGACAACTGAAAGAATAAAACCCATTACATTCCATTTTCAAAGTCCATTTTGCCATTCGATACCAAATTCAAACCATCAGTGCACAGAAACAGACTATGCTTTCAGAAATTCTTGACATTAAACACAGCAGGAACTCATGGTATTTTATAAGCAAGTGATTCTTTCAATAAATTAATTAGGTAAATTACAAACTGCAGCTAAAAGATTGCGACAGTGTACCAGAAATGACTGGTTCCTCAGAGCTCTCGTAGCTTTCCTGCAACTGTTTTGCCTCTTCGATCTCACATTCAGTAATCTTCCTTGTCTCATCGCATACAGAATAAACCATTCTCTTAAGTACACATAATAGTCCTCAGCCTTCTGTCCTTTACCATTCACATGACCAGTAAAATTTCCTCTTCTAAATCAGAAGTGTGATATAGTAGTTACAAAGTATGTATACACTTTGAAGTCTGAGGAACCTATTTTAATAACTGTATTTATCACCAATGAAAGTATATATTTAAAATTGCAGATGTTTCATTTGACAGACTTCTGTAGTCTCATCCGAGATTCTGCCTTACACGTAATCATGTATACTTCAGAAATTTCTAATGGTTTTAAAGAAATGACTGGTTTTTTTTTTTTGCTGTATCTCAGGTTCAGCTGTGATCAAAGCATTCAATGCTCAGATTCAAATTTAGCAATACTTTAAAATAGTATTTAATGTTCTGTTACAGTTCAATGCAAGGAAAAAAAATTGAATTATTTTTCAGTTTGGAAGACCAAAATAAACTGTTCTGGGACACCATTAATAATGTTTTCTGACCTCTTCTACATACTAGGCGCATCTGGTTAAGAAATTTGAAACTAATATAAAGATCTCTGGAAGATTTTTCTCCTCTCCTCTGATCCTAAAATTAAGTCTATGATGATAATTCCAACAAACAAATAACATGATATGACTTTTGAAATGTTTTTTCTTTATCAGAGATAGAAACAAAGAAGCTATGCCAAAAAAAAATCTGTACAACTTTTGGTAATGAAATCTGCTATCCTAAGGCTAGACTTGCAGCTTGGTAAATAAGGAACATAGAAGTAAGTCTGATGTCTCCCACTTACTACTTTGCATCACATACCTTTAGTGCCACACACCATACAAAGAGAAACACATGATGTGGAAACAGTTATCCTCCTCTTTGTGTCAGTGGGCAAAAAGGACATAATGCAAAGCCTGGACTTAACTGTACTAACAAATGTTGAGCTGTAGTAGTTAAAGATACAACACGGTTCATATCCTTTGTAAAATAGCACAGCTCCTGGCAGAAGAGTCCTATGAAGCAAATAAACTCCTTGCTTTCTGCTCCAGGGGCAACACACCTTTTGATAAATAGTTAATACATAAAATAATCCCCTAACTGTATCCTTATAGAATAAGAAAAGTTTAATTTGTCTCTATCTGGGACAGCATAGCTGACTTATTATTCTTGCTCTGACTTACACGTCGTATTTTGTGTGTCACATATGAAGCTAGGGGAAAAAAACATAGTTAAGCTACACAACAAATATAACAGCAGTTAGGGACCTCAATTCTGAAAATAGATCTGACCAACTTATTTCTTTCTTGTGGATTTTTATAAGGCCTTATTATGAAAACAGCTTTATAAAACTATGCTAAAAGCAGAAATTTGCAATAGTGTAATACAGTGTATCTTGTCAAAGCAAATCAGTTAACATATATCCCACAATTTGTTTACACGTGTATTTTTACGAAAAATATTACATTTAAGAATAACAAACATTGGAAGTGGCAAAAGTATATGATTTGTACAGAAATATGTCAATAGGAATAAGTTTTTCTTTAGACTAAATTTAGCCTTTGAGAAAAAAAAAATACATTTATTGTCAAATATCTCAACACTTTTTACATATTTAAAATCCATCCTATGCCATTTATAGAATTTTTTACAACCACCAAAAATATAATGCAGCTTATTAATTGCTTAAGGGATTTGAATACTTTATATATGTATATATATATATATATTTAAATCTCAGTTTGACAATAGTTTCATAGTCACAACCAAAATTTCAAAAATGCCTGTAAAGTTATTACAGGTACACACATATGAGACTTTTGCCTTGTTTTGTATCACTAGAAATTCGAGGAACACCTTGGACACCTTCCTTAACTAATTAGTCAAATTAGCATTCCTCCTTCTTGTTGAAAGACAACATGAAGAATTTAGAGCTTACAAAAGGATTTTTTGTTCTCTTAAATGTGGAATCACTGTGTACAGTAATCACACCATATTTGTCTAGGACTTCAAAATCCCTTTCATTACTCAAGGCTTGGATGATATTTGTGTTTACAGAATTAACTGCATTGCAGACCACAATCAGTAAATCTGAAAATATGTTCTGCATGATTTCTTATTTCCTATTTTTTTATGTTTCAATCTTATGCATTTTTCCCTCATATTGGCTTACAGAAATACTTTATTTTGAAAATGCACAGATTAGAGTTGCGTGAGTCACAGGCAATTAGCTCATTCATTCCTCCTGATAGAGCTCTGATCACATTTCTTAAGGAATTTTTCCCTCATCCATCATTGATATCTGTTCTAAGACCATTTTCAGTCTTTCTTTCCCCCTGCTGGACATTGCTCTCGGTATGGCTAGAAAAGGTATTAACCCTTTCTTTATTAACATGTAAGCCTACAGTACAATGCCCTACTGAGTGCCTCAAATTCTTCCTAATTCAGGTTTTCTAATGACTGCCAACTTAGTCCAGACTCTTTTTTTAAATGAAAAGTGATTTACTACTCTAAAATCCTAAGTGTTCTGCTAGCTACACATCAGAATTCTCTTTCTTGCACAGCAAAACTCATTTGCCACGTACACTTGTTCAAACTATTTCAGATACTGAATTTGATTTATCAGTATGTATTTTAGCACAGCATTCGTAAATCTCACTCTGGAAAATTATATGTAAGTAAAATCAGAGACACTGCTGGTCTCATGTCCATTTTATGGAGTTGTTTGGTAGCTGGTATGTTAGACCTTTTATGGCTCAACAAGTACAAGTAGGCTATCCTCAGCAGAGCTACTTGACTTCCTTGTGTGTAAACAAAGCACAGATCCACAAGGTGACAGAACATGAGCAGACCTGCTAAGTGACTGACACGCATGCATCTGACAGCTGTTCTGCCCATCACAGTAAAAAGAAAGGGAGAGAGGAAGAGAAAACACACCAGTTACACTCCCCACCACACACAGTACAAGCCTTCTCCTTCTGAAATTTTTCCTACAGCTGGCTATACCACATGCCTCCTCTACTCACCACTACCAATATTTCTATGCAGTTACTATTCTTTCTATTGAAGATTTGCAATATCCACTCCAGGTGACTACAACTTTCATTCTGTTCTACTTTTTTTCCTAATGTGGAAAAGAATCATCGATTACGTTATTTCAGGCAGACCTTTCAAAATAGTTCACATTTTCCAGCAGAAGTAATGGACAGTCTGAAGAACTGTAATGCCCTCCTGCAAAATGCATCAGTTACTACACACTGGCAAATGCAAGCAGTTTCGTTTCCAGGTCTATCCTGGAAAGGATCTATCCAGCTCTATCCAAGAGATCACCCACTACTGTCAGTAACAGCCAACAAGTGGTCAATAAATTTCATGTTCCCCTTTGAGTCAGCTAACAGGCCAAGAAACCCATAGGGACACACTTCTGTCAGTTCTGCATCAGAGATGCACGTTGGCTAAAGAGCGTGAATGGGAAATTTGCACTGGTGCTGCCTGTTCATAGTTTGAAGATTTTAATTATAGTAATTTCTAAGAAGATTCCTTTAGTCAACAATAACTATGAATTTACAAAACATTTTCATCATTTTAAAATAATTATGTGTAAATGAACTGACTAGATATTTGATACACCATATAATGTCAACAGCTGGCCAAAATTTGGCAGCTATGTGTTTTGTCAACTGACAGAAATAGTACCAACTGACAATAACAATAGTCTTTTTCAGTTAGAGTGAGACTTAACATTGCAAATTGCTACTCCCTTATGACATTCACATCAAAGAAGCCAAACAACATTAAGTGTTTCACTAATTGATGATATAAATCACTAAAAGTCATTTATACTGGTCAATATGAACACTATGCTAAGTTGTTCAAGTAGATATTGAAGTCAGCTGAATGATAGCCACTGACTTGGCTTTCATATTAAGCCTTGAATCAGAAATACCAAAGTCCTACCCTTATTGCTAGAAATGCTGTATGCATATCCACAGTATAGCTGTTGATAATCTTTATGTTACTTTAACGAAGCTCCTGAAAACTTCGTCATTTTAGCACACACAATGATTTACCAAGAATGTTTTTTTATTTGTCTTGATATAAACTCACTTACAATTGAAATATTTTTTGCATTTGCAACCACAGTCAAAAATATTGCACGCTCCCAAAGTATAAGTCAGCAAAAGGTTTATACATATGTAAACATATTTTAGAAATTATCACATAAAAAGCACAGGAGGACTGTTTAAAAGGCATTGCTTTAAAATTGTGAATTGAGGGGATAATTCTCTATTTGTTAGGCTGGACAAATTGCTATGGCATGATTCAACTATCATAATGGCATTGGGATGTCTTTCGAGTTGATACTGGATATCAGTGGAGGAAATTGAAAATAGTTCAATTGATATGTTTCTACCTTTACGAGGTTTCTTTTCTATTAAAAAAGGAAATAGTGCTATTGTCTGTAAATGGAGTTAAAATGCTATTAAACATCTGTACTTTGAAATACATCCCAAAGCAATTTGATGTTTCTTCCTGTATCTTATTAGCAGTCAAGAAAATTCAAATCTCCAAAACATTTTAAAATGCTGCCCAGAGCAGACCAGTTTTTACTCTAAGCAGAGATGATCATCAACTTTTTTTTTTTTTTTCCATAGGCAAGTCTGAACTGGTCATTTAGTGTTCATGCTGAAGAAAACATTCCCTGCAGAGATTGAAAACAGAGAGATGGAAACTCAATCTCAGCAACAGAAGGAGAAATTGTCTAGGTTATTTTAAATAAATCCTTCCTTTGGATATAAGAAAGTGTGTAACAAACAGGTATCTACTAAAAGGAAGTGGTGTAATATGGCAGCTTCTGGACACAGAGCATGAAAGAGTGGAGGGTAAAAAAAGGCAGAAGGAATGAAACAATTTTCATTATTTCCTTTAGGAACTTGTGAGATTTTTATTTTTTCCTATCTTTTTTAGCAACCACATAACTTGTGTATTTCTTTTTCTTTTTTTAATAAATATATAAATATAAAACTAGTTTCATTTATCAGTGTGTATGTATACACACAATATATATAAAAACAATACCCTATGTGGGCTAATTTGTTTTACAAACTAAGAATTTTCTTCATTGGGCAGTTGCATACAGTGACACAAAGAAATAAGGTAGGCAACCTGGGCTTCAGCAAGTAGAGCCTTATAAACAGCAATTCAAAACAAGAAAACTCACAATTTACATAACAAAATGAGTCCACTGTTGAAATCTCAGTGTGTTACAATTCCTTCTACAACCATAGGGGCTCTGATGGAGATGAGAGAAAAATATGCAGGCTGAACCTTAGGTAAAACCTTGACCAAGGTGACTTCAAGGAAGACCAAGCAGATCCTGAATACTAACGACAGAATACCGAGGCTACAGCAATTTGTCTCAGCTGTCACACTTGCCATGTAAAAGAGGGAAATAATTCACTGATGCAGTTTTCAAAATGCAAACAATGCAGAACAATAGAATTCCCAGATTCAGTGAAGTATCTCTGCAGGATATTATTCCCCAAAACATAAAGGTAGTTCCACACAATGGAACTGTATCCTCTTCAGGACAGAAAACAGGTCCCTTAAATAATTCAAGGAGAAAAAATTTTCAATCTAGGACAATCTCTCAGGGAGGAAAACCCGCAAGACATGTCAGTATACTTGATTTTTTTCTAGATTGAAACCTATGAAGTCTGTCAAAAGGAAATGGCATTCCTCAGCAAATCACCATCCCTGTCCTGTTTCATCACAAACTAGTGTTAGTTCTACCTGATCCTTAAACGACCCTTATGCTCTAGTGAACGTTAGTATTCCTCAATTACCAACAAGCACATGAATTCAAAGGACAGAACACAATTCACTCCCCTGACAATTGTAACAGAAGCTACATTTCAGAGACCTGAGGCAATAAATATTTTCCTTCCAAGAGTAACAATTAAAGAGTATTTAAACTGTGCATACACTAAAAATTCAATGTTAAGAATGTGTTAATTTGAACATCAATACGCAGTGATTTGCTGAAACAAGCAGACCAAACTGTGTACAGCATCCCCTCTGCATTCAGGAATACTTTTGAGACCCCAGCTCATTCTGAAATGGTTAATAACTTATGAAAGTCAGTTGGATGAAGTACATTTCATCAACTTAAGGGAACCTTCCTCCACACCTTAAGCTAGGAAAGCTGTAAGTGAGAAATGAAGAAAATTGCTGTTAGATAATTTTACAGCCTATACTGCCCACAGATCACTTCATTATTATTTTTTTCTACAGCTCTGATTAGAAGAGAAACTATTGCTCAAAGCCACCCATGGGTCTTCCACTGCTTCTGTGAAAAGCTACTGGGAAAAAATAAAATAATCAAGGAGCAGCTGCCCATTTTAAGCTGTCAGAGATCATCGTTAAGTAGCTCAATTTCCATATATCAAAACTAAAGAAGCAATAATGAGTGATAATGATTGCAGCGTATGAATACCTGCGTTATTGCAAGGCCTCTGATTCTAGGATGCTTTTTAACCTCATAATCTGGTATTGAGAGAAATCATCTTTAAACCAGCATCACCAGTTCATGCTACTTTCTGGCATGACTGAATACTGCTGATCTCATGAGTGTGATGGAGACTTGGGAGAAAAAGCGCAGAAGGCAGGCAGCCAATTCACAGTCTGGAGCAATCGAGGTTTTTTTGCCAAGGAAAACAGCAAAATGCCCAAAGTACCAACTGTATCAGATTTATCTTGACAGGAATTCCAGCCTGACAGCTTTTTGGGTTTTGTATTTGGTTGCCTTTTTTTTTTTTTTTTTTTTTTTTTTTTTTTAATAAAAGTGATTCTTCTTCCCTATTAGAAGTATTACAGAAGATAGCGTATCCGTTAATTAGCAAAAACTGGGTCCTGGGACCACATAGGCCAGTACCCTGTCAAGCTCTTTACAGCAACCCAGGCACCCGCAATGGAGAGCTTCAGAGGTGTTCCCCATTTACCTCCCCTACTGAATCAAAGAAACAGGACAAATACTATGGCTGAAGAGTAAATTATTTGAAGTTAAGAAATGTCTGAGTTAAAGCTGAAGGCATAACATACATGCAAATCTGATGAGAAAATTGCACGCGTTTAATACTCATTAACAAATAAGCGTCTAGAACACTCAACGATATTCCCAGTCTAACAGATGAAGAAATAAGCTTAAAACCAAAACATCGTCACTCACTGACATTTCACAAACTGAATATTCGAGATAAGATGTCTAAAGTAACCAAGCACTTACTACTCCATTCACTTCAACCCAAGTTGCAAATACACAGAATTTCTGAAAGTGTATTCATTCTGTATCTCTAATAATACTTTAAGACACAGGTAAAGGCAAAACAACAAAGCTGAAAGGAAATGTGTAAAAACAACATCATTCTTCAAAGAAGCAGAATTAAAGGTTGCATAGCAAGCCTTAAATAATAGGACAAAAATAAATAGAATAAAAGAATTAATGCAAATCATTTGGAATACAAGAAAAAAAATCCCACATTACATTCCCAATAACCAGGCAATGCAGTAGTGTACTGCAAAGCAAAAAGTAAAATAGCAAGTTAAAATTAGTAGACAAAAGACCAGCTATTCCTTCTATTCTCTTTCAACCTAAACTTGTGAACCTAATTATATAAAAATAACTCCCTTTTTAATTGCTCAAAAATGTGGCTTCGTTATATCGCCTGCTTAATAACAGTCTGTGCTTAGTGGCGAAAAGATGGATTTTTAGCTCTAAATATGTAACTCTTATTTGGAGCTTTTTTGTGAACACATTTTTTTTCCTTTTTTTATGGACCTATAAAGGAAAAAATTTAAGTTCATGTCATTTCTGGAGAGTTATTGGGCTTAACTACTCATGCTGTATAGATTGATCACCCCAGCTTTGTAGCATTGCATTTATTCAGCTATACACAAAGACAAGCTCTATTATTGTTTTTTTGTTGGCAAATACCAATTTTTATATATATATATATATGTATAAAATACTGTTTCTAAATGTATATTTTCAAAGTGATAATGGATGAATTTTAAGAGTGAACAATCCTGTAAATTATTTACATAAGTTATTACCATAAAATTGCATTCAACTTCTTGTGAACTGCTAGTCCAATTAGACATAAAACTAACGTATTTAACTTTTACTAATAGTATTATAGAACACTGAATCACAGAACAGCCCAGGTTGGAAGGGAATGCAGAAAAGCACCTGGTCCAACATTTCATGGTAAAGGGAGCCCAACTAGGATTACCTAGCTCCCTGTCCAGTCACATCTTGGCACTCCAATAACACATCGTACTCCACTGATGGGGAATCCACCACATCCCTTGGGTGATTATGTATGCTCACTTTCTCTCTCACGCAAAATGCAGAGAATTAAGATCCTTTATTCCTTCATATCTCCTCTGGCTTTTAGAAATAACAATATCCCATTCAGCCTTCTGCACTGAAAGTACGAGTCCTTAAATAATGCATTACAAAAGATCATTTAAATACCACAAATATTGAACCATTCGTCAGGTGAACACTGAATAAATTTTCTTTGCAATCAAATTATCATTTCAGAGCCCAATTTTCTGTCAAAATAAGAGTAAAACAGTCTGAAGTTTAACAAAAACAAGTGCAAAATTAGAAATTTGTGTCACCGTTCACTCTGCAGTTCATTTTTTAAAATTTATTTTCACTTAAAGGTCCAGAATGATTGGTAAAGCATTTATGTGCAATTCACAAAAACATTCTTAATAGACGTAGTTTGAAAATTCAGCCATGAGGCATCCCAAAATCTCAATCTTTTGACTGTCTGTACAAGAGCATTGTTGAGGGAAACGACTCTTTTTAGTCCACATCAACAGATCTTTGTCTTCTAGAAATTAGCATACCAAAAGGACACCATGGGCTGGCCCCATCCACAGATCTTTCACAGTATGAAATAGGAAGGTGCACACCTCAAACCCATGACACTTGAAAATGTCCACACTGCCACCACAACTATTTGCAAATACAGGAAAAAAAAAAAAGAAAATGAAGCAATGATCTATATTTTTCGTCTTTTTAACCACTATTTTGGGGGGAAGGAAGGCAGTTTTTTGACATACGTAAAAATTACATACATATGTACACATGGGTGTTAAGGAGAAGATAGCAAGACAACAGCAAGATAACAATGGTTATACATGCTGTGCTCATTTACCCCTGAATTACAAAAGTAAGTACAGGTTTTAAGCTGTTATCACAATGTTTTTCAGTTGAGCAGAACAGAACATGGACTATTAAGTTCCCTCTACTTCTCCTGGGCTTCCACCTCAACTGCTGTTAACTCAAGGCTTACCCTAGTAATGTCTTTCTTTCCTTGGTCTACACAGACTTTCTGCTGCCTAGGAACAGGACAGTACGCTATCATAAGCCCATACAGAACAAAATATTAATGGAAATGCATTTTTTAATTATTATATTTCCAGCATTACTTGTTAGTCTAATATAAACAGCACTAAGTAAAGCCATGAAAAGAATCACCAAGAGATAAAGAAGTAATGAGTTCCTTTTTTTTTTTTTAAGTACATATTCTCTACAAACACTGGAGATAAACAAAGCAAGTCTGTTTACTTCTCAAAGCAGCAGAATTTCCTGAATAATTAAAACTAAAGTATTCAAAGTATTTAAAAATATGTTAACAATTTGAAGTATTTAAGAATACTTTAAAAAGGCCATCCCAACAAAACTTTAAAAAAAAATTAAACTGTGAAGTCAATTTCTAAAGCCTACAAAGGCTTTCTTTACTGTTCTTCTGCACTTTCCATTTGAATACTACGATTGCAAAGAAAGACACATGGGTAACTCAAGACTTTGAGTTAATGATCTACAAACCACACTTCACAGCATCAGCTTGATCCTAAATTGCAAATTGTAGAAGAAAGAACATCACATTCTTTGCACAAAGAGCATGGCTTCAGTAGAACTACGTTTTCCAATTTACTCTCTCATTCTATTTTGTTTTAAAGGTTCATTCCTTTCAGATTTAAAACCCAATATTTCCTCCTTTGGACTCCCTTTCATATCTTTCATGCTTGCAATATATTGCTTATTCTTCAAGTGTCTTCAATGAACCTGAAGTCAGTGGAAATCTTTTCATTAGCTTCAGCAGTAAGGCCTGCATCAGGCCTGGAATTCATGGCAATGATAGTGTCAGAGGAAACTCCCTATGGACTGGAAGGGTTTTGCCCCCACCCCCCAGAGCACTCAGGGTTTTTTTGTTCGTTTGTTTTACACAAAGAGATGAAACACATGATTTCAAATTTCTTTAAAAAATTATATTTAATTTAAAAATATTGTAATGATTAAAGAAAGCATTAGCATTTTTCCATATTTATAGCATGTCATGTATTCTCATGTATCTAGTATATACTGATTTCCTATGTCCAGCATAACGGACTTCAAAATTAGACCTTTTTTTTCCCGCCCTACAATGTTTATTACAAAAGTATGTTTTTTCTAGCTACCACAGCTAAAAGATCTGCTTTAAAACTTCATCATACAGTAAAAAAGATGGATATATTCCCAGTGTGGCCATTCACCATCTGCTAAAGCAAATACACTTAAAGATGCTTCAACAATTATGATAAAATGACAACAAATCTAAGAGCACACAGAGCTCATATTCTAAAATGATGATTGTACAACTATAGTTTGCATCATTAGGGACCAATGAACATCTTTATGTTCCATTCAAATGGCAAGGACCTTTTTCAAAGGGAAGCTGAAATGGGAAAATAACAAAGAAATGGTCCATTCAGAAGTTGTCTTAAATTTAGGAACACTAATGAAACAACTTCTTGACCGTAATTAGTATTTAACACTGAAAAGGTATTTTCTCACTTGCAGATTTTTTTTTAATTTTTTTTTTTCCCACAATATATAAGCCTTACTCTTTTACTAAACTTCAAGATTGCTTTTCTTTCATTTTTCCCGGGGACATTAATCATATAAGCACAAGTAAATTCTATATTTTTGACAACAGTTAAGATTCCCTATGTATTTAGAAGATTGTTATTCTTCTAATTATTAAAGTGAAAGTGATTACTTGGAAACACTAAATTGATAGCTTCCTCACACAAGTGAAATTTCCTGACACGCAAAGGCAGAATAAAAATTAAAACTTGCTAGTAAATAATCAGTAGAACTTTTTCAATTCTACACACCTAACATTATTAACCAGATATGAAATCTGCCTTAAAATACTGCTACTAGCAAAACTTCAATACACTTCACTTTTACCTGGAGCTTTAGTAGTAACCCTGTCAAGAATACAGCTAAGAACCCTACTGGTTTAAGGCCAACATCAGCAGTTTTCTTTGGCAAAAACACTTTCTTCTAGAGATTCAGCAGTCTTGGTCTCTAAATGGTGAAAAGAAGAAAAAAAATATATCCACCATCTGCTCCAGCCCTGAGGGAGACAAACTTTCCTGGCAGTATATAGTTCAGAATTTAATTGCACCCAAAGCCAACACAAGCACAAAACAAAAATACAAAAATATTAAACATCATTCACAGCAAGTGGATGTTTTGTATAATTTTACTTTAGCTTATTTCTTGGGGCTACATTTTAACCTATTTTTTTGTAATAGGTTTTCCTTTACTTATGTTGTTTGCTTTCAACAATTTTGAAATATATCAGTGTTATTCAATATAAACAGAAAACTAAAGGATCTAATTAGATTTCATTGCCCGATTTATCAAATTTAATTTATTCTGTGCCTGAGTATTAGAAGTGCATTTGCTAAGTCCAGTGACAGTTAAAACATTTTCTAATCTCATAACTTTAAACAATTTAGTTTCTCCATGAAAAGTAAAAACATTCAAATATATTGTAAATATTAGTATTTTTATATCAGTAGCAAATCTTTGTGATTTCAATCTAAAAACTGGAAAGTCCTGACAATATAGAGAATATATATGCTACAATGTTCATTAAAACTGTGCTGCCTTAGTTATTCTATTTCCCAATCTGGGATGAGTATTAGCACATAACTAGTGGAGTATACTGCCCAAGTCTTCCTCTATTATAAACAGGTTAAAGCTAATTATTTTCTGGTCATTTCCCACGTCATCGCAAGCATGAATGGTCATCATCTTTGTGCCACAGTGTGTTCTCAACATCAAATGAGGAGGAGCAAAGGGAAAATTTTAAGCTACCACTAGGCTGTGATCCAGCAATAACTTGCAAGTCTCTTACATTTCATTAGTATATTCTGCTCTTTCCTGTAGATTCCAAAAAGTATTTTAAAAATCTACAAGTCCTGCACAAACTGATGGAAGGACGCCTGAATTAGGAATTGCCAGCTATGTTGATTGCTACTTTGAATCACATCCCATTTTTCAGGTTCCACTAAAATGCTATACATTTTTTTAAAAAATAGAAAAACATTCATTTCATAGCTTTTTGTTTACTACGATCCACAAATATTTCCATGATACTATGATAAAGGAGAAACAAATGGCAAACAAGCAGCAGCTTTTAACTGGTAGGTTTTATCCACTGTAGATTTACTTCTCCCACCAGTTATAAGCTGCTGGATTCAGAAATGGATGTTTATGATCGTTTTTGCATACCCAATTTTCTCCAGAATTTATGGAAAAAATCTATTGCTTTTTTTCAATTGGTATACCATATATTAGCCACCTTGAATTCTATTATGCCAGTGCCTTGTATATGTATCCAATTGCTAATGATTTTTAAAGGCCAGCAATCCGTTTCATCAAATTTTCTTCATACCTGAAGACAATTCTGATATGATTGTCATTAAAACTTTAAGAAGTGTTCATTACACAGATCAGTATGCCTTAACTTTATGCTTTGTTGTTGTATGAAAAAATATATATGTATCTCACTTAAATGCCTCCCTGAAGACCAGGCTTCCTCTGTTTATAATAAAATTATGACTAAAGTTTGAATTGATTTATTGTGTAACAATCTTCATTATACCATAGTCCCTCTAATAATAACCTAATCAGATAAGGACAATTACATAGAATTATAGCTGGCAGCAAGAAGTTTTAAGTTCGGGGAACACACAGTCACTCCCTTGACAGTACTGGAAACCACTGGCTGAAACAGATCACAGTGTGCCGCTTGCTGACCCTCCAAAACCACGCAGAACATGTCCAAGTGAGGGTGTTTTTCAGTTATGCTCATTCACAGAATCACAGGATGGCTGAGGCTGGCAGGGACCTCAGGGTCTATCTGGTCCAACCCCTGCTCAAGCAGGACCACCCAGAGCAGGCTGCCCAGACCCATGTCCAGGCAGCTTCTGAAGATCTCCAAGGAGGAGACTCTGTGACTTTCGTAGGCAGCCCGTGCCAGTGTTCAGACACACGCACAGTAAAGAAGGGTCTCTTGATGTTTGGATGTAACCCCTCATCTTCCAGTTTGTGTCTACTGCACTATATTTGATATGTATGTAGGAGTTGTAATCATTTGTAAAACTGCTCATTCAAACACAGCATTTCCATTTCAAGCCAAAAATCACTAAAACTACTTTTTTTCTTTCCTGAGCTCTCTCCCCCATTTACTTGTGGAAGTTAAAAAAAAAAAAAAATAGTAAACTACACTAAATATAGTTTCATTGAAATTCCTCGTGCTCCTAAACTGCAAGTATATCATCATAAATAGGTTGCTACTGACACTAAGAAAATCGACAATCTGAATCATTTAAAATATTGCTAGTCTGATTCAGTAGAGGCTTCAAAATGCAGCTTTCAACAGAAGTTTCTTTGAACAGGTTCAACTTCATTACTAGAATCAGAAAAAAAAATTTAAACATTCTTCAACCAATGAAAATTTCTGATGTCCAAACACGTTTCTTTAGGTATTAACAAACAGCAGCAGCGTTCCTACAAGCAATTTCAAACTTCATTAAGTTTTGTGTTTTTTTTTTTAACAGAGATTAAGTAGAGAACAGTTATTCCTTATCTCTATAGGAATGCAGAATACGTAAGCCGTTAAGAGTTTATTAACATATTTATTCCAGTAGTGAAGGAATGAAAACACATGGATTGAGGCTGCTCCAGCTGCTGAAAATAAGAGATGTCTTTGCAGTATGTCCTTGGCCAGTCAAAAAATCATAAAGTGTTTGAGGCTAGTCATTGTCCCATCCTACACCGTATTTAATCCAAACAGAAGGAAAAAAGAGAGTAGAGTTTGGGGTTCAGCTGTAAAGTGGTACAGTATTCCCAATAGTGAACACAGGATGTGCTGAATGTTTAGTTTTTAAATTAACCATGTACTCAAGTATCTTCCACCCTATTTCACTCTGCAGATCCAGTAGCAGATATTCTTCTATATGTAGGCCTTGTCTTTCTGCTAGTTTAAACAATTTAAGAAATTTAAGACAATTTGGAGCAATCTAAGAGATGTTTGTGACAAATCTTGAACAGATGGTTGAGGAAAAACAATGACAATCTTCCAAATTTCATGACCAATGGAACTGAGGAAATAAAGTAAGTGGGGATAGTAGACTAGAGGAACAGTGCTAAAATTTAGTTTATGGTTTCACAGAACAATAAAAAAGAAGCAGTTTTCCATTGGCTACAGCATTCCTCTTCAACAGGAAATACTGGAAGAAACTAATTATTTACCTGTCATTAACAAAACAGTGATTTTTTTTCTTTCCACTCTGTGAATGATTTATTACTACTGTAAATAGTTAAGCGCATATGCAATTCCCTGCATGAAGACATACTTCAGAAATTCATTAAATTTAAATTGTTACATCCAGTTAAATTGTAACATTGTTGCACTAATGTAAATGTATGTAGATTATGGGCCAAATTCCTAAATACAAGTCAAAGACTTGCTGTGCTCTGTCAAACTTCATAGTTTAAGATCAAGCCTTTCTTCATCCCCTATTCTTCTGATAGAGTTCTGAAAGATTTTTCATTTTTTTTTTTATAATCCAGTTTATGGGGAATATACATTTGGAGTGATAATTGAAGCTTAACAGTTTATCAGCAGCAAACTTACGGCCGTATGCTATTTGCAGGAATTCAGGCTTTCAGAAAGACTTTAATAATGATGTTTTGAGAACTTCAACAGAGAAGCCAGCTGACAGCCACAGAACAAAAGAAACACCTTTGAAAGAATTTCTCTTGCAATGAAAACACTGCAACAGAATCTTACTAACATATCTTAAATCTCTTTTGAGAGTAATTACAGATTACCATTAAATAATAAGTGTGGGTAGTCAAGGTTAATATTAAAGATTAAATATTTTCTAAAGTGAGACTGATAAAATGACAGAGATTAATGTTTGCTTTTGGAGTACATAAACATCAAATTAGACAAAACAAGTGTCAGTGCTTCTAAATGAATATGTCAGTATTTTAGGAACCAGTATTTTAGGACCACACTTACCTAGCATACAGATCACAAGAAAGTTATCTTTGGACAAATCCTGTTGCAACCTCTGGGAAGGCTAGATTGCTGTTCTAGATCTCTTCTGCAAGCTATTGCTGGGATCTAGTTCACTTCAACTCACTTTCACTGAATCACAGAACGGTTAAATGGTTTTCCCCTCCCCTAATCATGACAAGATCAGAAAATTCACAGAACAAACCCACATCCTTTTCCCTAGTAGCTGCAAAGTCCGATTGTGAAATCCTGTTGTTTTACCCATGAGACCTGCTGCGTAAACTTGTAAGTTTGTTTTGAATGTGCTTGTGTTTTCTTCATTTTTGTTCTTTTATTAGAATAGAAAGCAAATTTTCCTCATACCTACCATCAGCATGCCCTGATGATTTTGTAAGCCTCATTCATATCCCCCATAAGCCATTTTATACTTTCAGTCATACTTATTGTGAACTTTTTCCAGTTTGAACAAATCCAAAAGGGGTAGGGGCATAGTCTGCTCTTATCCTCATTGCTCTGCACAACTCAGTAACAGCAGCAGACTTTCTTACCGAAGTTTCTATTGTAACAGTCCTCAGAAACCTAGACATTTTAGTAGTAGCACAAAGAAATCTTAAGCTTACAGACAGCTTAACAGATTATAAATCCCACCAAATGAAAAGTGAGACAAAAAAAAAAAAAGGAAATAAAGTGTTAATATCAGAAGAAAGATATAGAAGTTACTTTAAAGTTTATGTATGAAATAACTTCTATTCTAGCAATATTCTGTAAAAGTCATAGTACACAGGAGTATGTGTTACATTCCCGAGAACTCCTATTAAATCACAATTTGTCAAAATGACTGAGTGTATCGCTGTGTATAGAAACATATAGAAATACACTTCATATGAAAAGCTCTTAGAAGGTCATGGTGCGAAGAAAATATAAAATTAATTATGTCATGAGGAATTTTTAGTCTCCTGTTTAGATTTACTGGCCTGAATTTAAGAAAATCAAATCACTGAAGTTAACACATAAAGCAGACATAACTGAAGCCTACTGGACATCCAATGCGGGCCATTCAGCCCCTGGTAGTTCATACAAAAGTTCAACAAAACTTTTTAGAAGCTTGGAGCTGCAGCTGTCCCTCTTGGGAACACACTTGCAGGAAGAAAAGTAATGGCTCCAGCCTTCTAAGTTTGGCACAAACTTCATGGAGCAGTGGCAGAGGCACCAAGTAAAGCAGTTCTGGTCCATTTGAATCACTACCCACTGGGGCTTATTAAAGCTATGCTTGGCGATGGCCAGGAAGGGGTTCTTTAACAGTATGAAGTGCAGTGTGAGCCAGATGGTCTAATTTCTTTTTCCCCAACAAAACATTAAGCTGCTCTGAAACACAAAGTGCATGTCTCAAGAACAGCCAAGACATTGGAAGCAGAGCATGTGGAAACCACCCAGCCGCAGATCTATAGTCAGCAAGCCGACAAAGGCAGTGCCAAATTAGGATGGTATCAGCATATCAGACTTCCCAGCTCACTCTGTCAATACCAGATTTGCTTTGGCTCATCATTCAAGTTTGCTCTTCTTCCAAGAAGTTCTAGATCTCTTCTGCAGGCTATTGCTTCATTATATGGCTTTATTAAATCCAACCATCAACCAAACACTAGTAAGTCCATGTAGTGGGTTTACGTGGCAAAGTTTTGGTAGCAGGGGACTATAGGGGTGGCTTCTGTGAGAAGGATCTAGAAGCTGCCCCATGTTTGGTAAGGGCCCTGCTGCTGACCGGAGCTGAGCCAATAAGCGATGTTGTTTTGCACCTCTGTGAGAGCATATTTAAGACGGGAAAAAAAACGCTGCACCACACAGCAGCTGGGAGAGTGAGAGGAGTGAGGAACAGCCTTGCAGGCGCCAAGGTCAGTGAAGAAGGAGGGGGAGAGGTGCTCCAGGCGCCGGAGCAGAAGTCCCCTGCGGCCTGTGGTGAGGACCATGGTGAAGCAGGCTGTCCCCCTGCAGCCCGTGGAGTACCACGGTGGAGCAGGGTTCCACACTGCAGCCCATGGGGGAGACCATGGTGGAGCAGGTGGACTTGCACCAACGGAGGCTGCGGCCTGTGGAAGACCCCTGCCGGAGCAGATTCCGGGCCGGAGCTGCAGCCCGTGGAGAGGAGACCACGCAGGAGCAGGTGACGTGGCAGGAGCTGCTGCCCGTGGGGGATCCAGGTTGGAGCAGTTTGCTCCTAAGGGATGAACCCCGTGGTACGGACTCATATCTGGAGCAGTTCTTGAAGAGCTGCTGCCTGTGGGAAGCCCACGCCGGATCAGTTCGGCAAGGACTGCATCCCGTGGGAGGGACCCCACAGCACAGGGGACGAGAGTGACCGAGAAGGAGCGACGGAGAAGCAGCGCTACAGACTGACCATAACCCCCGTTCCCCTGCACCGCTCGGGGGGAGGAGGTGGACGAGGGTGGATGAGGGTGAAGGTGCTTTTGGTTTCTTTCCTTTGTTTCTCGCTTCTCTAGCTTGTTAGTAATAGGCAATAAATCTTACTATCTCCCTACGCTGAGTCTGTTTTGGCCGTCACAATAATTACTTCGCGATCTCCCTGTCCTTATCTCAACCCTTGAGCCCTTTTCATTGTATTTTCTCCCTGTTCCTCTTTGAGGAGGGGGAGTGAGAGAGCGGTTGTAGTGGAACTCGGCCGCCCACCTGAGTAAAACCACCACAGTCCACCACTAAACCATGTCCCTAAGTGCCACATCCACATGTCTCTTACATACCTCCAGGGAAGGTGACTCCACCACTTCCCTGGGAAGCCTGTTCCAATGCCTAACCACCCTTTCCATGTAGAAACTCTTATTGATATCCAATGTAAACTTCCTCTGGCACAACCTGAGGCTGCTTCTTCATGCTTCTTCCTATCACTTGTCACCTCAGAAAAGAAAAACAACCTTCTCGCTGCAGCCTCCTTTCAGGTTGCTGTAAAGAAATGAGGTCTCCCCTCAACCCCCTTTCCTCCAGTGTATACAACCCTAGTACTGTAAATCATTCAGTTTTAAAACTTTGTTTCAGTATTCATAGATTTTAACTGTTGTTGTGATGTTAACCAGGTAGACAGAACATTTGTTTATAAACTATTATTTTCCAATCGCAGAATACTAAAATGTTTAATAATAAGCTTACTACTGTAATATGTTTTATTTCCATCTTTTCTGATCTCGAGCTCAATGCCCAGTCTAAAACTTATTTCCCGAAGAAATATTTTTCTTGCAAGAAAATCAGCCCAGTATGAGGATTTGAAACCCAAAATGTGAGCTAAACGTTGAAGGTAAATATAAGGTTTAGACTAGATGAAATTTAAAAAATAAAAATCAAGTTACCAAGTGCATGTTTGCATGATCTAAAGTCAACTGATTAGCAATAGCATAGAAAGCATAATCTTTTAACTGTAATCATGAAGTTGTGCATATATACACACAAATATATGTGGAGTCACTGCTGTCAGAGACCACTGATACCATATGATGGCACGTTGTGTACATACTGAACCTATTCACCTTCCTGCACCACCAATTCAGAGTGGCTCATTCTTTTTAAAGAATTCTGTGAAAGAATGCTCAGGATGTTTGTTTTCTGAATATAAAATCTTTTTTGAAACATTCTCATCTCAGAAGCAGCTCATTGAGATGAGATCACTTGCGCTAGAGTATGTCAGCTAAACTACAAGTCATGTGGCAGTGCCCTTCTGACAACACCGATGACGATGGGGTTCACGTTTTCTATCTAGGAATTTCACGGTTGAGGGTATTTTCTATTGGCTCTTTAATGTTTTTGACCTGATAATTGGCAGTACTTTGGCCTTACTGAAGACAACCTACTAGTTGCTAACTCAAAAATGTCTTTTAAAAGAAAGGAACCTCATGAACACAGTTTAGAATCTTCTTTTACAGTACAGATGACTCCAGGTACTAATACTGCAAGATTCAAGTACATAGAAGATACTTCAAGTGTAAGCCCAAGTCACCACACAAAACTCAGCCCTCAAGAAGTTAAACAAGATAGCATTAAAGAAAATTAAGACTGAAGGAAATAATACCTAATATTTTGAAAAAGAAGTAACTTGAGTCACACTTTGAACTGAATGATGGAGAACATATTCAGCAGTCATAAATGGCAACAATGCTGCCATTACCATGCTGTACTATAGCAACAAATGAGCTGAAGTTACTAAGACAAAACTTGATATTTATAAGGTCTGTATACAACAAACAAAATAAAGGAAAAAACTTGCCCCTAGTCATGTCTGTTTAACACCACTGAAGGCACCATAAAATGAGAAAAAGGAGATAAAATTAAATATTTTATACTAATTGTAAGCATTTTGATACAGCATCCAAATTACAATATTTTATCACCTTGATAAGTAATAGTTTTCAGAAGAGAATTCTAAGGAAGTCAGTTGGGTGCCCTAGTCCTTCTCTGACAACTGTCGCTGATTAAAAGGAGAAACCCACTTTTTTAATCCACTGTCTAAATTAAGTGCCTGAAGTTGAGCATCATTCAGATACTCCATTTTCCACTACAGTACACATGAAACAAATGTGGTGAATTTAAAATGTGAAGATCAGCTAACAAAACTTTAGGCAGCACTTGGATGATGTTTCTAGCTAAGGCACTGCCTCAATTTCTATTTCAGTAAATAAATCTTGCCACATTTTCCCCCTCAGAAAAAGCAACGCTAATTTTTCATAAACATGCTCTGAATTTATTTGTAGTGTGCATTACATACTGAAGAACTGAAATTAGCCACACAAATTTAAACACTTGTGTTTGTTACTGTCATTTATTCTCTCAGTATTGTATCATCTAAAACAAAATTGTTGAATTTGGTTTTGTTTTTTTTAAATCTACTTAGGAAAACCTAATTCTTATTTTTTTTTAAAAAAAAAAAAGATTGTGATTTTTGAGACACAAGAGAGAAACATCCATGTTTTATTATTGCACAAATCATTCCCTACAAGCGACATATGCTATGATCCTAAAATCAAATTTTAATTTTCTGCTACCTCAGGACAAAGTCTACCTATTGTGACAATGCATCAATTTTCTACACACTGTCCACATTAAGTTTTTTTTTATTATTATTATTATTATTCAGTTCTACTACAAAACCCTTTGTTATAACAAAGTTATTAAGATGTGTGCATAACCTGGGATGATTGGATTTAGTAAAGAGTTCCAACATTTCAATTAAACGCCAACTACTTAACAACAAGTGTAGTGTAAAAAAAGATATTTTTTGAAAATTTTAAAACTGGTTCCATTTGAACAACCTTATACCAGAATAAATCCTTGAAAATTCTGATTAAAATTTAAGTGGAATATAACAATGTAAGTGAATGTTAAATAAGAAATATGAACTTCATTTAATTGAAATGTTTTCAGTAGACTTCTTTCTGTGGTGAAAGTAGCTAATGTTCATGCAAATTTTTGTCCTACTGAGTAGTTCAGGTTTTCTATTACTGAGAATGTAACTATATCCTCAACTTATAGCCTTTAAAAAGAATAGAAATTAATTCAACCCCTAGGTAGACTCATTAAAAATGGCATTATTCAAAACTGCATTTTTCCAAAAGCCATCTGTCTGTTTTAACCAGTAACAGCAAACTACAAATCTGCCCAAAAACTCAAACATACTTAATCAAGGTCCGTATTGGCAGAGTTCCAGAAAACTGCAAGGTGTGCTCAAAATACATAAAAACAGAGCAAGCTGCAATTCAGTATGATAAGCTGCTTCATATAAAGGTACATCTCTCAGTGTTCACGCTGGCATCTCTCAGAATTCAGTAGACGAAAAGGCAGCTTAACTTGCACGCTTCGGTAAATACACAAGTAAACTTGATAGTCCAAATTCAAAGCGAGCAAGACCCATTTAGCCATGAATTAGCTGCCAGTCTACCTATTCATCAACTTCAAGACCAAATACAAATACAGGTCCCCCAGCCTTACCAAACCCCTCTGAATCTTAAATTCTGTTTTTGCTGCAAGAGAGATTAATGTACTTTGGGCTTTGGGACTGTAAGTACATTCAGACGAATGTGGTCAACTGCCACATCTGTATGAAACTGCTATGGATTGATCCTAAAGAGAAATCTGGTTTATTCAGATTAAAAAGGGTGTTCATAGATAGCACTAAGTATAAACGCAAAGAAAAAAAAAAATCTGTAAGATGTCTCTGGAGTGATGTACTTATGGTATTACCTTCCAGAGTCATTTAATTGTTGTACATTCAATGCAGCCTCTACAATTCTTTAAATGAACTGCTTGAAAACACGTAACCAATAGCAGTGTTTTGTACAGCCGCACTTACCTTTAAAAAAGCAATCTTCATTGTGGACAATGGTGACCTTTTGCTTTTTCAGGCAGGCAGCACGATGCACTTCACAATGATTTTCGTAGAACTCTCCGTCAGAGCCGCACACCGGCTTGTAATGCGGCTTGCAGCGCTCCATGCAGACGCACTCAGCCTGGCCGCTCTCCCCGTTCACAACACAGTGTCTTCCCAAACCGCAGTACTTGTTTTCGCATGATCCCAAG
Organism: Anser cygnoides; assembly: GCF_040182565.1. Taxonomy (NCBI): domain Eukaryota; kingdom Metazoa; phylum Chordata; class Aves; order Anseriformes; family Anatidae; genus Anser; species Anser cygnoides. The sequence goes on from NC_089876.1 coordinate 50,978,315, forward strand.
TGCCCATCTTGACCCATGAACCCTGAAAAAAGCAAATTGTAATACAAGATCAATCAAATCACATGCAAAGAATCTGACAAAATCAAATACATATTTTGCCCACAGGCTTTCTTTTTAAGCACTCTAAGGCTCTTATTAATATTTACAAGTCCTCACAGTAAGAATTGTTTTATGAACCTTACAGGTCAGAAAAATGCAGTGCAAAAAAAAAACTCTTCAATCCATACAATAAATTTTACTGCATCGTAACAGTGCTGTTTTTATTAAGCTGCCTCAATTTTACCAACAAAGTGTTTTCTGAATCTTTTAAGAAAGTACTTACTAAGCAAAGTTCTTGTTCTAAAGCCAGAATAATTATTGGTGGGATTCAGCATACACTCTTCAGTACATGGACAGATGAGTGTAAGACAAAAAGCAACAAAAAAAAAAATACAGATGCAGGGGGAAAACATAAATAAATAAACAAATAAACACCACATACAGACATATGCAGGTAAACAAAAACATGCACAGACGTGAGTAGAAGTGAAACAAGACAAGTCATTATTATTAACGAAAAGTCTACCAAAACCTCTCCTCTAGCTACAGAGGATTCCTAATAGAGGAAGGTCTACTTAAATAAAAAAGTTACATGAATGCAGGTAATTTAACAGTACTGGAGGGCCAATGACAATGCAACACTGCAATGTAAGAAAAAATAACGATATCAGTGAAGCAAAGTGACACTGCTTTTAAGCATACTGTGACCATCAAGTCTGCCTGCAGTAATTCTCCATTCTGGTACTACTTTTTTTCAAGAAGCTGGGTTCACTGATACAGTGACCATCTACAATCCTGAACTGCATTTTGGATTTGTGAAGTTCTCACTTTTTCTAGAATGAATTAGAAAATTATCCATTTTCTAGTAATTAATGGCCTGCTCTAGGTCATTTGCAAATACAGAAAAATATAAATAATATCTGAAAGCTACTTAGAATCTGTATATTTTAATTGCACGCAAGATTCAATAAGATATTTGTATTATGTAAAGAAAGTGAGAACATCCTTCTTTTACAACCCTGCCTAATGCTTAGCATAAATTAGCCTGGTACTAAACAAATTTAATCTGGATATCATGACTAGGTATACTAGGTAGTCATTGTCATGTGTTCATTGTCATGTGTTCAATTAACTGTAATTAAAAGCATCATCTAATAACAAGAAGGGGAGGTACAATGAAAAAATAAAATGAAATTTCCACTTGCAGTTACTAATGCTTCGATTATGCAGAAGGTCTGAGACCATAATTGTATCATCCAATAAGTATAAAATACTAAAATATCACCAAATGTAGGAAAAGACACAGCCCTTCGCGGTTAACCTCATTTTATTCTCTTGCTGTTCACTCCTAATCAAATCAACAACTTCTAAGAACTCAATCCACAAATACCATATACTCCTCGTAATCTCACTCCTTGTGATTCCTTCCCCATTCTCGCAGCCAAGCTGAAAAGTACTTGGCTGCCCCATGGGAAAAAAAATATGAACAAACAAATGGCAATGCATAATTTAGTAGTTTTAGATTTATTTTGTTTAGTGAAGACCGAATGAGCTAACAAGTAAATACATCAGCTTGGCACACATTTCTCCTAACTACTGAGAATCTATGTTCTTCACTTCACTGGCAGAAGTCAATTCTCACCACTTTTTCTGCTTAAGCGTATAGGATTATTAGACCCAAGACAAAAGTGCATTGGTTCTTTCCTTTCTTGTAGAGCAAAGATCCCACTTTTTTCCACAGACCAATACAGTACAAAAAGCATGCAGCCATGAAAGTTGGCTTTGATATGACAAATCCTTTTGCTATATTATTTTACAACAATCTGAGCACAATGCTGAGAAGGCTACATACTCACTCACCTCTGACATATTTTATCTAACTGTATTATAGCCATTTTTATACACACATATGAAACAGTTTATGCCAGGCTGGTGTTGGTGAGCATAACTTTCAGAAGCACCAAACAGACTTGAAATATGCAAACTTAATCAAAAATTTTAATTTTCCAATTAATTTTGAAAATATTACTCCTTGTACCAACACGTCATAACTATAAAGAGGCAACAGAGATTAATTAACAAAAACTAATGTAAATCCCATTTCTTTCCCCTACTGCTAACATCAAATAAAGTTAAGTCTTGCAATATCCAAGCACACTTCACAGCACTGGTCATGTACACACGCCATAGAATTATAGGACTTTGGAGTGATAGAACTGCTGCAGTTTGAGGCCAAAGTCCATAAATCGTTATTGTTTCTGCTTTCTGAATTGGAAGATAAAGTTCTCAAACTGACAACTGCTCTGAATTATTGAGGTGTGTGGTACTTGAGCAATGCACAGAGCTGTATATTGTTGTGAAAGTAGAAACTGATTTGAGACTTCACTTGGGACTTCGTTTTAATACTATAATTGAATATGATGTCTGAATGAAAAACAGCTACTTTCAGATGAGGGAGAATTATTTTCATAATATATATTGATAGTAATATTGATATATATAAGCATATAACAATCATATCAATAAATAAGCAAGCTTTCATCCCTAATGAAAAGTTCTATAAATGTCTCAATTTTATATCATTAACTAATCCAAAACAACAAATGTATTTACATGTATCATTTCATACACAACTCCTTCTATCAAAGTCAACTGTAGAATTCCAATTGACATCGACACAGGTACTGTTCCTTCTCCAGACATAGTTTTTACCTTCAGTTCTGCTATTACTGAATGTTAACAAGTGCTGTTCTGTGTTATTTTTAATTTATGAACTTGCATACCTCCCAACCCATTCACAGGACAGACATGTCACAAAAACAAAAAACACCGGGTTTTTCTGAAGGCTGTTTGTTCTTCCATCTAAGCATTTAGATTTAGACAGTAAACTAGTCCAAGATGAATTTGGGTTCTTATATTTGGACATACAATTTAGTGCGGAAGATAAGCAGCCCAACATATTCAATATTAAGAGAGACAGAGAACAAGTAAATCAAGAGGACAAATGATCTGCCTATGAATACTGATCTTTTTTCAGCAATTTAATTGGAATTGCTTATGTGACAATAGAGGAGTCCACATTTGACAAATAGCACAACGTGATTATAGGGAAGTGTGTACCAATACAGCTAAGTTAGCATACTCTGCATTTTCACCTGATAGAGCATAATATCTATGCATTCATAGAGGATCTACAGTACTATGGAAAACAAAATGTCCCTTGTTCAATTTGCAAATGAATACTCGCAAGTCAGGAAACATTTAAATTATCATACCCATAAGTTTAAAAAGCTACATTTGAAGAAATATCATTAAAGATATATTACACCTAAGGCAGCCAAAGCAGTCACAATGTTTTTTTGGATTAAACTCTAGACAAACATAAAAGGAAAGAACAAATAAATGGAAAATGATTTTTATTTTAAGAATTGGAGAAAGCAAAATGTTTTTGACTTCTCTTTTAAGACAAGTCATCATAAATAGAGCTTCAAGCTGTCACTTAGCATTCCTCATACGTATTTCCAGCTGAAGGAACGGAACCCAGAACTGATCAAGTTTCAGGCCACGTTTCATTCATATCTGGGAATTAATTGAGTGTTTCAGTATGTAAAAGGCTGGCAAGAATATCTTCGTTTCTTCTAATGAATCAGTTAAGAGAAGCATCATACTTGGAGACTTCAGAAATTCATAAGCATGTGAATCACCCCGTTCTCTAGTTGGCCTAAGGTTGGAAGGCAGAAAGGGTTTTTGTATCTTGAGTCCTCACTCCCAAACACAGACTCTCCTCTCAACAATAGAGTTTGTATTCATGGCTTCTATCATAACTTACAGCATTCTCTACATGACATTTAAAACAAAGTGGCAACTAGTTTGGGAGACAATAAGTCAATACCTTGCATATGAATAACTGACACTGATTTCTGGGATCAACAGTCCATCTGTCCCCCCACCTTTTTATTTAAGAGGATTTTGTCAATAACCATACCAACTCTACAGCTGTATTTTTTCATCATATCATCTATGAAAGGCCTATAGAACATCAGGATTACAGTCTTGGTAAGTACTCAGTAACAGCCTAAAGTTTCACATGAGACAGGAATATCCTGGAAGAGATGAGGTGGGGAATGAAGGGGGAGAAGGTCGAGGGTAGAGCAGCAGTAGGGAAATTGATCGCTGCCTACCATTAACACTAATAGGGCAGTAACACTGAACATGACCTCAGCATGAACTGTATCTGTTCGTAAATATTTTTTTTAAATATCTAGACTTTTTTTTAAAAAAAGTGAAGTACTTTAGCAGCAATTCTTAAGACAAATTTTAATATTTCTAGCAAGAACAGCTTGTAATTGTACTGACTGAACAAGACACTAAATTTGCATTACTCATTATCCAGCACTCCTGGCATACAAACTTCTTCAGTAATTTAGTGTTTTTGATTTTGATCGGGAACATTTTGTGTAGGGACAAAATTTAAAGAAAAAAAAAGAGAGAGAATCTCAGAGTAAATGAAGATTGTCAATAATTTGTAAGTATAATGCCTGTGGTAATAAAATTCCCCTATATGACTAACTAATAAAATAAAGAGAGAGAGGATTTGGGTCAACTACCAGAGTATTCTCTAAACATGATATTAAAGTGCCATAACACAGCACTTTTATTCTGTAGCATCTTCACCCTACCCAAGTCAGACCTCACACTCAGAGGAGGAAAAAAAAAAACAGCAAAGAAAACACACACACACTCCTCTGATTTTAAGACAAAGGTAAGGAAAAAAAAAAAGATAATTTTGGTTTTGTTTGGTATGTTTTAACAGGCAATACAATTTAGTAGTCAGTTGTTAAAGCTGTCTGCATTCCAAACTCTGACTATTTTAGTCAAGCTTTTGGACACACTACTAGCAATTTGCATCTTATATATTTTTCTGAAGATACAGGACTTCCAGAATACAGTCACCTCAAGGTGGATGTGGAGAGAAATATCACTTGTGGTCATGTTCACAGATTTGCATGCAAATTAATCTTAAACTAACGCATGTCTTCTATAAAATATGCACAAACACATAAGCGTTTCTTCCAAATCCTTAAAGTAACAAAAAATGTAGGTTTATGTTCCATGCTTATTCACTTTTTATCTTGCAACAGACTTATTCTTAACAATTACAGGGCAGCTTCAATTTAAATAATCTTTCATACTATGAACTACTTAACAAAATAAGGCTCATAAAAGTAGAAGCAAACATACCCCCTGAAGCTCCAAAAAATCACCCTCAATAACAAAGATTTTACAGATTGTGAGATGGAGCCTGAAAAATAATCCATTCTTTTCAATCAAAGAAAGATTAAATTTAGAGGTCTCTCTTGCATTTCTACTTATAAGGAATTACTTGTCTCTACACATTTGATTTTTTTTTAATTGTCTAGAGACTTAAGTTTAAGCATGTGAAGAAAAATAAAAACTCAATTAATTGTCCATACATTCTTAAGTTCTTTGTCTCTATAGCAGAGGAGACAGAAGAAGGACACAAGAGGAGGGGGAAACCATAGCAAGAAACTGTTGAGAAAAATTAATTAAATACTATCTTTTTCCTGACTGCAGGAGAGTAAAGTTGAGAATAAAAAACCCAGGGTACAATAGTCAAGTTCAAAGCTCATTCCTCTTAACAGAAACAAAGAACCACTTGTTTGTATAATTAAATTTTGTAGAAGAGAAAGGAATAAGATTTGTCATGTCACAGGTATGATGAGGGAAAAAAATGCTCATAGAAGACAAGATAATCTTAAAATTACACTTATCTTTCACCACAAGGACAATGGTTATAGTAGCAATTCAAACACAGTCAGAGGGAGAGTTTGAATACAATAATTACAAATAAAACAGAGAAATGCCACTTGAAACAGACTCCCATTCATAATGGTGAAAGACTGTCCACAAGAGGCTTTGTGGACTAAAATCACATGAAGACCTTTTCAGTAAGGAGTTCAATAGCATACAAATATAAATGGGACTTAGATTCATACTGTTAAGGCATAACCTTGTAAGGTTATGGTAATGAGACAGCAGCTAAAAGAACTTTTAAAGATTACCAATATATAAGTACAAGAGTATGCTACCTCATTCTAATTAACCACAACAAAATGCCTGCAAGTATTCAGTTATGAAAATGAATGGATAAAACACAAGGGACAGTTTTAAAACACAAAGTTCAAAACAACAGTTGCACAGATATACAACGATGCAAGTTTTACTGAAATATTTTCTACTAAGTGGTTTAGAAGACTAAAATATTTGTGCAGCAGGACTCTCAAAAATAAATAATAATAATAACAATAATAATAATAATATAAACTATCCCATTTCGACACCAGAAAGTGCTTCTCGTAACAGATAGCCCAAGCAATTCCTTCCTGGGCATTCCTTTCAATAACTTATCCTTTGCCGTATCAATATCAAGCCTTTCATAAGAGCAGAAGTAAGCTAAGAAACTTAAAATCTCTATTTTTAAATAACTATATACATTCACAGAAGTAAGTTTGATTTTGTTGCAAAATTGTGCCATAGCTTGCCTTGTTTTTTGTTTGTTTTTGTGTTGTTTCCCCTCCCCTTCTTTCCTCACTGTGTTTTCTATGACTACCCTACCAGGCAACAAGCAAAACAACAGCCTGTAGCTATCTCTGACTTACAGAAGGTACTGGTCAGACAAGTACTGCTACAGAGTGCAGCGCTTTACCTGTGGTGGCAAAGGAGCCTCACCAGCCTTAGCTGTCACTGAGAGCAGTGGATCTCTTCAAAGTTTCTCAGAGAGAGAAAGAAGGGCAAAATAAAGACTTGTATGGTAGCAGCACCAGTGCTTTAAAGATAGAGAGGGGAAGGAATGATAAATTAATTTTAAAAAGCAAGCGGCACGGCCTTGAAGGGTCAGGGCAAGCCCCCTGCCCTCAGCTGCAGCCACTTTGATTTCTCACATGTCGGAGTCTTGCTCCCACCTGTAGGAGCAACAATAAACTGCACGCTTAGCTGGCCAATAGCTTTCTGGGCCATGGGTTTCCCTCTGCAGCAACTAAGCAAGAGTACTTTATGCAACAGTTCACTTTGCCTGTACCTACAATCAATTTTTGGATGAGTCCTGTCCTGTATTCCATTCGTCCCTGTGCATCCCCCTGTACCACCACCCAAAAACCACCCTTTTTAGGACTGGAAGTACTGTGAGGACTTGCACCTCCTTGCTCTCTGACTGAAATATTCTGGTGTGCTCAATGTTTATTGGTGGTGACTGACTGAACAGATAAAGACAAAGCCTCCATGGCTGCACATGGATTTTTTTTCTTTGAAAGTCATGCCAAATTCTTAGAACGCTTGTCTTGAGTATTCAAATAAAGTGACTTTCTTATTCTCCTGCAAAGACAGATGAGGACCACACTGGAAGAAAATCCCTCACTTCTAAATGTGTGTATAAATGAATAAATATAGAAAACAACAGTGAGTAAAAGGAGAAACAAACAAACAAACACAACAACAAGAACTGTAAGATCAAGATTTCTAAGTGTTGCATACCCTAGTATTAACCTGAAATACTTAACCTCCCCGAAAATATTTAACTGTTGGTCAGAAACAGTCAGCTTGGCACCTTTGCCCATCTGAAACCTCTTCTCACTTACCAGCACTTCGCAACTCTCACTTACCAGCACTTCGCAACTCTCCTGAGCAAACTTTACAGGATTTAGCTTTCTCAGAAAGCAGAAAAAAAAATCAAACTATACTTCCTCAGCTTGAACCAAAGAGAAGATGGCACACAACACCATGTAGTAAATAAATAAATACCATAGAACGGCCTGGGTTGAAAAGGACCTTAAAGATCATCTAGTTTCAAGCCCCCTGCTCTGGGCAGGGTTGCCAACTAGAGCAGGCTGCCCAAAGCCACATCCAGCCTGGCCAAAAAAAAAAAAAAAAAAAAAATTGAAAACACAACCCCAACCAACACAACAACATCAAACATCTGCCATCTACGTGGTAGATGGAAACATTTCCCACCTTCCTGAGGCTCAGTCTCCACCTGCTCCTCCCTTTCCCTGTCAGCTACTGCCCTGCGCGGTCTCCTCCCAGCCCCGGTGCCAAGCAGCCTGCATCCATGCGGCCCTCTGGCTCCTGACCCTCACCAACAGCAGCTGCAGGCACCGTTCCCAGCCTTTTCTCCAGAGCAGTGCCCAGTTCCCATTTCTCCCTGAACCAAAGCCTGTTTTGCCACCTGAGAGCTGCATGGTCATGTTCCAGCCTTGTGCCCAGGGCCCAGATGGCAGGGTCTTTGCATGCAACCTCAGAGTACAGGGGTATGTGGGTTCCCTCAGGTGAAATTATGGTCCTGGATGTTCACTTGGTTGAGGGAACCCAGTATGAAAGTGTTGCAAAAGGAGACAAACTCCTGGCAACATAATAAGCCTCGTAAAAATCCCCTTCCCTGATCATCCTCCTTACATTTGACCAGTGACCGCTATGTTAGAGCAGGCAGCCCTCGGTTCTGCCAGCCACAAAGAAGCAGGAAATGGGGGCATCACAGCTACAGCAGGCCTGAGAAGGTCACCGCTCGAACAAGCCTTCACACATTTCAACATTATTTGAAATACGGCCTGTTGAGAATCACAAAGGCTTAGCTTAGTCCAGACAAAGCAGCCTTAGTAGTATTCACGTGTTATTTAAAAATAATAATAATAATAATAATAAAAAGATTAGCTTTAGGAGCAATGATCAAAATAAACAAAACTCTCAGTTAAATTATTGACTGGAATTTGCCTTTTACTGAGGGCTCAGTTAAATATCGGAAAAGCTGCTAGGATTTGGACTCAAAAGCTAAAGTTAGAACTATTGTACCACACAGCAATATTAACTCTTCCTCTGTGGTAACTTTTCACATGAAGAATAATTTGACAATTTTCAGTTAACAATATGTACTCAAATGACTACTGTTTCCCCCATAGGCTTTCCCTATGATTAAATATGCTTATATATCAAATAACATTATAAACAGAAATTTTAACTTAGACTCTGATTAGGTAGCTGGCACCGAAGAGGCCCTTTAACTATCCACAGTGCAAACTAGTCACCATACTGCAGATATTACACAATTCCCATGTATGACATTAATGCTGTTTTGTTGTTGGTTTTGGTTGTGTTTTTGTTGTTGTTATTGTTTTGTTTTGTTGTTGGGTTGGTTTTTTGGTGATTTTTTTTTTTGGGGGGGGGGGGGGGGGCGGTACTTCAAAGCCTTCCCTTCAGAACAGAGCTGATAGCTTTCTGCTATCTTCCTCAGGGATCTCTACTAGAAAAGGCAGCACAGAGATTGAGCTGCATTGAAACCATATGGTTCAAGAGCAGGATTCATTGCTGTTCAGGGAAACCTGAAATGGAAATGTCAAACATTTTCAGTTTTACTGAATAAAAACATTTCCTCCTAGTAAACTTGACGCTGCTGACTTCGTTTGAGTTGTTACAAAGGAACTCTGTGGGTTGGCCCTGGATGGCAACCAAGCCCCACCCGGTCATTGGCTCGCCCTCACTCTGGAATAGGGCAGGAATTCCATATTCACTGCTTCCCACCAGCAGGTGTCCAGCCACCCCCTGGAAAGCAGAGCCTTAAGGCTGTGTGTCCTAACTATGAAAGTCCCCCACTTTCTCTTCCTTCCTTCCTTCCCCAATATTTTATTGCTGAGCACAACGACATGAGGTATGGGATATCCCTTTGGTCAGCTAGGGTCTACCTTCCTGGCCAGGTCAGTTCCCAGCTTCTTGCCCAACTCCAGCCTACTGGCTTTGAGGGAGGCAGTGGGAAAAAGAGAAGGCCTGGATGCTCAGCAATAGCTAAAGCACTGGTCTGTAACCAACACTGTCTTTATCACCAGTCTACAGCACCATACAAGGCTGCTATGAAGAAAATGAACTCTGTCGCAGCAGACCCAGTACAGGAACACTGTGCAAGAGCTTAACTAGTACTGCCCCTCTGCATATGTTAGGAAATCCTGCAAGAACATTTGAGGGCTGGGAGAGGAAGGACAACAGGAAAAAAAATAATCCAAATATGTCAATGATGAAATTGCATAGGTTAAAAAAAAATAGAAAATCCCACAATAACTTCTAAACTGCTAATCCACGTGTTTTTTTTTTTAGGGAACAAATATGTACAGAGGAATATGAGGAATTTTTATATACAGAATTTCTAATTCAATTTCTCTGGCAAAAGTAACGAGAGACTAATATAGTCCATCTCCTTTTCCTATCTGAAACTTAAACATTAATTTAACAGTGTAACGGTTATTAAGGTGGATTATGATTTTACAAGCCCTTCAGAAAAAAATGACAGCAAAACATTGCATACTTGTATCATATCTCACTTTGTAGACTGTGTCCATCTTTGTATTAGACACAGAGTAGGCGAGATCTTTTTAAAAATTTCATCTGCATCAGTATCAACAGAAGTATATAGTTCTATTTAAAAATGTCTGCAGATATCAGCAAAAGACTAACATCTATCACTGAAAAGTAGATATGAGCTTGAAGCTGCTACACTGAAAATTATTATTCATTTATGGAACTGCTCATCATTTAGGAAGCACTTGGAAATTATTCCTGATAGCATTATGCAAGATTTGAAAATCCCAACAAAGATAATCAGGGCAGCGGATAATCAGTATTTTCCATTCATCTTTAGCAGTTACTTTCAGGATATTGCAAAACAGTAGCATCTGTCTGTGAATTAGTGTGTTGGTTTCTTTTACTGTAAAAAACCTTGTAAAGTTTCTCATATATTGTATAAGGGTAAATGCAAAGGACACATTAAATTTTGTCTGCTAGGATGTATTTCTAGTCATTAAGCATTTCTCGCAACAAATTAGGACAAAATACATAAGAAAAAAATATTGCTGTGCATTGTTCAGCAAAGGATGCTGTTTCTTAGTTGCCCTCTTCCTGACAGGAGCAAGAAAAAATAACTTCAGAGTTACACAGAAGACTGGATCTACTGTTTTATTTTATCTCACAAAGACACAACTCAGCTAACAAACTTTGACACCAATAAACCATGTAACTCTGGACTTCTGAAAACCGAGAAAAACCTACAAAATGTAAATATCGTTCCAAATGGCATACAGTATCTGAAAATGAAGCTTTGGAGACAGCAAAAATGAGTCTCAAAAAGAATGTCTTTACTAAGAATAGACATATACATGGTGAAGCAACACCATTTGTCTTTGGAGTTTATTAAATAAAAATCATCATACAAAGTAAGCTTGAACATTCATGACAATTCTGCCTTTTTAAGTTACTTAGGAAGTGAAAACACACTTTGTGTGCCCTTTCTTCTGAGCAGGATTGATCCTATCTCCTCTATATATTCTGATATACTCAGCAAAAGTTTTGTTTTTGTTTTTGTTCCTGAAGGAGTTAGAGTGAACCTAATTATCTACATTTACCAAAATAAATAAATAAATAAAAGCTAGACTGTACTAAAGTGGAATAGTAAATGCTTTCCCAGATCTCTATTTAGAGAGACTATTGCTCCATGAAAGGAAAAATACATGAAGAAGTGAAGTATTAAAAATAATCTTGACATGATAACTATATGAGAATATTCCTTTTTGAAGAAATTATAAAAGCAATATCGCACATAAGCAGTCTACTTAAAACTATTTCTATATCTATCTATGCATCTTTATACTAATTAAATATTTAAAATTACCTGCTAAACAAAAGAGAGCTGTCCATTCAAATAAATATAAAAGCAATTTCTTCCAGTAACAAAACATAATGCAACAGTGGGATGACTTATTTGAGCAATGTGACTAATACATATTTTCTAATTCCACACTTAAACTAATGATATTTTTTTAATCATAGTTCCTAAAAATAAAATATTTTTTTTTTTAAAAAAAAAAAGGATAATCTGTTTTACTGCTAAACCATTGTAAGACAGTTTAAATTTTGTAAGTCTGGTGTTTGCAAAAATAGTTCATTACAGAATCACGTTTTACTCTTTTAGATCTTCTAATAATATGTCAAAGCAAGTTAAACTAAAAATACAGAGATTTCCTTTCTCCTACATCATGGGATATCAAAACTTATAAGAAAATGCATATACATCTTTATGAACAAGAAGGCATTTAGTTTTCAATAGAAATAAAAGTTCCAGTCAGATATTCCAACTGTCATGCTTCTTGTAATAGTTGATGTAACTTCCAACTAGTGATGAACATATTCCAGAAATGGAAAAAATACTTTTTTTTTTGTTAATAATATTAAAAATTGACAAAACCTTCTAGCATTGCTACGCATGAATTAATTTAGGGCTACAGTAAAAGAATCATTAAGCATTTCAGAAATCCAAGCTACAGAATTAATCGTAGAAAACCATAAAGAGCAGACTATCATTTTAAGCTACTATTCAAGGAAGTACTGGCTACAGGAACATCAATAGTGATTCATAACTGCCGCACTTCCACTTCGGTTGCTGCATTTCATCCCACTGTAAAATGGAGAAAGGTTAACTTGTAAATTATGCTAAGCTCGGACACTGAATCACTGTCAATTCTTTCAATGTTTTAGCTAGTGAAGTGCTGAAACTTTTCTAATATAATGAAAATCCTGTTATATTCTTTTTACAAGTAATTTCCAAAAGGAAAGCTAATTCTGATACACATTAATAAAGGTAAACAATATGTTATGCATCATATTTTCTTTAGTGATTTCAAGAAATTTATGAAATGAGACACAGACATAAATTTGCTTTTTATAAATGGAGAAATAAGCACTGTTGTGAGAAAAAGCATTTTGGGCAACAAGAAGCAAGGATACTAGATTTATTTTGTATTACACTGAATTGAAAATTATTACAGGTCAACAAACCTTGTTTATGCTTGAAAACTCTAAATTGATATAAGCATATCAGTGCAAATACTTTTTAAGTTGCAATGTCTTTGTAACTAAATTTTTACAATTGTTTTCCTCACAAAGAGTTTAGTTCAATGACTGAAATTATAATGCAGAATATATTTTCTCTGTGCTTAAGGGCCACCAGCTGATCTTTCAATTTACAACAGTTTGAAAGCTGGCAAAGAAATCTGAGACCTGTGCGACTTGACTAATTAGTTTAAAATTACTTGAATGACACTTAAGTTTTCCAAAAGCCAATATATATATATTAAGCAGCTTAATCCATAAACTGCCACAGTTATTTCTGATGAATTGGGATGTCAGTGTACTTCCAATCATGTTGGTTAGTGAAATTTGCCCTTAAATGTGCCCTTAAATACATCCTTTCTTTTTTTTTTTTGTACAGAATTTAATCTGCACCATTTCTTCAATGCCCAACCAAAGGTAAACAGCAGTTTCATTAGTAATACTATACATGGATTCAGAAAGGATTTTCACAGAATTCTCTTAGCATTACAACATCTAGAAAACAGCAAAATGATCCATCATTTGTGTGTAAAGCTCTCTGGAGCTCATATGCAGTTTTCACAAAAAATAATTGGAAAACCTATCATCTAGGAAAAAAATTATTTCCTTTAGATTTATTCTAAATTTTCTACCTCAATTTGATAATTGGTGTGAAGAATATTCAGAAATGTATTGCTTAATTTTTTTCAACATAACTGTATCAGAGTGAAGTGCTTTTGTCTGAGTATATATGCTATGCCAATGAGAAAGTGTTTATCTCAAGTTTTATCTTCCTCCCTCTTCATCACCCCACAAGAATCATGTTTTTACATCATGTCTTTCCCTTCTTGAGGGAACATTTCTGGAGAACAACTGTCTTAACCATAAGAGTCCATTCACAGAAACATCACAGATTAATTCTGCAAGTAAAAATTATCAAAATTATGTTCATGCAGCAACTCAATCAAATCAAGCTGATTTTTTTTTTTTTCAGAGACACATGGAGGGCACACTCTCCCATAATTTATTACCTGTGCACTACAGTAAAAACATCCACTGAAGATTTTCAAGACAGTGACAGCGGCTGAAACTGCAAAATGCTTGCCTTGTGGCTTGACTCACTCATAATTGATCAGTTTATTACTCTGAAGTACAAAAGTTTCTTTCTATAGTACCTGCAGAACTCTTTTAATATCGTTGATGCAAACAGATACTGTGCAGATAAAGTCTGACAGACATATTTAGATAGCCTAAGATGTTAGCTATATTCTAGATATTTTGTTTAAAATCGCTGAAGGTGTGTACAGTAGTATAAAGAACACACAAACATAAATACAGCTCTCCATAATAATATAATGGCTAACAGATAACGCATATAACATACAAAGGTTTAAAAAAATAGATCAAATCCACTTTGTAAGAGAAGTATTGGGAAATTAAAATGTGAATAAAATCAATTTATTCTTTTAAAAGCTAGATTTGGGGTATAATCTCATGATTTTTATTTGTTGAAGTTGTCAGTACTGTAATACTCAGTTGATGGATATGTAAGATGCAGAAATCTTTGATCAGATAATGAATCTGACTTTGACTTCCCTGCATTTTCAACTGCTATTAGCAAGTTACTGTGAAGTGACTAATTTTCTCCCTTTGATACTAACCAAAAGTTTATTTTGGAGTCAACATCACAGTAAAAATTCTGACACATTTCCCCAGTACATCCTATTTTCATGAGCTCGCATTTTGTCCTGAAAACAAGAATTGGAAAGCTTTCTTCTTTGAGAAATAAATTATTCTAATGCTCCATACAATACAATCTAAAGTAGGACTGCTGCAGAAGTAATTCAAACCTTGCTGCTATTCCAGCCTTTGCAGTGATTCTGTCCCAACAGCTAAACTAAAAGAACATGCTCATATTCTACATAAACTGCAAAACAGTACTCAGACAAGGGCTATAGCACTTATCACATTTGCACAGAGACCTTCAACTGAACTGATGAATGCCAAGGTGATGGGACCACTCGTGACAATGGAGAGTATGAGCATCTTAATCTCCATCAGGAGTCTGATATTCTTCCTAACTCAAGGAGCAGCATTGAGAAGGCAGTTTTCATTTACCTAATGTATTAACATTAAATAATTAATGACTGTTTTATACTCTTCTTTGTATCAACACTATAATGGTCTGGTTTGCTTTTTCACTTCTCCTTGAAGATGATCTCTTACCATCATCTAGAAAGAGATTGGTTAGTTTGCTCTGGACAACTCCACATGCTGTGAGTACTGCTACGAGTCTGTGACCTAAAGCATTATCCTAAACAACCCCCAACAACTGCAGGAGTTTGCCTGGTATGAGATTAGGTCATGTTCGTGTTTTGTGTTTCTGTAGCAACCAGGTACAAAGGAAACCTCCCCAGAGACAGAAGCTGCATTTTCTGCCGTTGATTGCCTCTTCTTTTCCAGTTTTTCTGTGCTGATCTTGTTTTGATCTTAAAGAAACTGAATCAGACATTCGATAACATCAACAGCTTGAGACCTCGTAAAATTAATATTCTGTCTTTCCTGCACTTGCTCTCTCATTAAAAATCATTAAACAAAACCAAACTGAAACAAGTGTAAAAACAACTTCTGGAGAAAAAGAAATCTTCCAAAAAGTTTTTCCCAGGTAAAAACATTTGAGAAAGATAGAAATTAATTATATTATTTGAAAATGAGTCATGCTAATTTTTAAAGTCTTACATTTTTACATGTTTTTCTGGTGAATAGAAGAAGTTGAACATATTCATGTTGTTTTTTGTTAGCGAGCTAACCATTAATGAGCAGACACAAACATTATTGCTTTCAACTGTTTAATGATGTAATATTAAACAGGACTACTGTTAACAGATACAGTGGCACTCTCAACACGGTCTGTCTTTCTATTTGTTGCATGCACAAGCTCAACACTTATGTGCCCGTTTACAAAAAAAAAAAGTTATGTCTTTGTGCTTAGGCTTTAATATAACAATTGCAACTTAAAAGAAAATTGCATTTGTATTGTTATGCAGAATATTCAAAATGCATGCAAAGAACAAAGACATGAGATCAGAATATTTAAAATAATTGAGCAAAGTGTTAAGTGCACCATCTGAAGTTGTGTTGATACCATCTGATTCCTGCAGCTAACACAGAAATTATACCCAGTGCTAATGACTAAACTTGGCAGGCTTTCAGGGTCTGAGTTTTGTTTGGTTTGGTTGTCCTTAGTTGCTGGTTTTTGTTTGTTTGTTTTGAGTTTTTTGTTATTGTTATTTTTTCATGCAAATGGACTATTCCTCATATTCATTTAACATTTGCTTAACTTTGAGGTTATAAAAATGAGAAATCATGCTGTGTGCTGCTTATGAATCTGTTAAGTTTCTGTTTATAAAAGTCAAGGATATATCATCTTACAGGACAGAACAGATAACTGAGGAGTTACCCTCTTACATTATTGAATATACACTGATATGAAAGCAGAGTTAGCTATATTTCTGATTTTGAATTTATGCACGGTAAACAGCAGATTTATATAAATGCAACACTTAGAGAGATCTAAGTTCCTATGGAAGTAAAAAAGAACAAATCAACCGACAAAAAAAGTTTTTAGTGGATAGACTGATTTTTTCTAGCCCTATTCATATTGGTTATGATTGTTTTCTAATAACATAGAAAATTCTATAATGAATTTTCGTAATGCTTTTGACTGTAAAGTATTGTGCAATTTCATAAAAATATCTAACAGACTCTTTTTTAAGATAAAACACCCTGCAAAAAAAACAGATGAAAAAATATGACTTTTTCCCCCAATTTTCAATTTGGTCCCTAGAATTTGATGATCAACAACAAGGGCACATCTTCCTATTTCTCACTTCTGAACTCATCCTCAAGATCACCCTGATTACCTTACATTTATATTCTTCATTCTGATTTTGGGGAGGGAGGAAAAACCTTCCCTGTAATTCAGGTTTCTTGCAGGGTAGCTATCAGCTTGAAAACACAATCGGTGTAATGCTTCAAAAATTGATTTGTCATGACTAAACTTGAGTTTGATGGAAGATATAAAGATAGTGAAACATCTTAAGCATGTGATTTTAGTTCCTAAATTCACATCTAAGGAAATACACAGAAATCAGCTTAGGAAAACATCTGATTAATACTGTTTATTTGGTCTAGTCAAAGCATTTAGAAAAAAGGCATGTCTGTCTTATGATGCGCTGATAATGTACACATTCACCGTGACTTGCTTTCAATACCAGTTCAGTTGTTTTCTAGCAATAAGAATATGCTCTTATTCATATGAAGCACCATTCTAATATACAAAAAAAAAAAAAAGGAATAAAATTGAGGCCCAGACCCACAACCATCCATATTTTAGCCTATTGTAATTTGAAATTTGTATGTCGGAGTTCCAGCTATTGAACTCTGCAAAACACTCAGTGGTCATGAGGAAAATACCTTGGCTTCAGAATACTCTAAGAAAATGAGGGAATTAAATAATAAGGCAACCGCAAAACAAAATAAAACACAGAAGCCTTCTATTGAACTACAGGCTTTATCCTCATCAGTACCAAGAGAGGAAATTCGATTTTGCAATGTAAAGTAACGCATGGATGCATGGTTCTTTATTGCTTCTTCACAAGAGGCATATTTTGCATGGTTATGTTTCTTACCTGTCCTAACTTTCCTAATATTTTCCAAGAGAATCCAATTTTGCATTAATTCAGTCAGGTGTAAATTCTGCGCCTTGAATAGCCTGAGTTTCTACTTCAGGTAGAAAAAAATAATCTTAAGAGACTTGGAGATAGGAGTAGAAATTGGTTCTTGAGATTATGAAATTTTGTGAGCAAGATGAATTCCCTCAACCATGGCACTTCAAAAAACAAACAAAAAAAAACTAGTGACAATGAGTGGAATGTGAGGAAAGACTATCATTTCTACATTCCCCCTACACAAAGAGAAACATTAGAAAATAAGCAGCTATCCAAAGAAACTCCTTGTTTATTTTTCCGTTAGTTTTGAACCATTCTGAAAGAATCTAATTGAAAATGTAGCTTTCCTGAACAATCAATGCAAAAGCAAAGAAGAGAAGCTAAATATTAAAGGCATGTGAGGAAATGAGAAGAAAACAAAGTCTATAATCCCTAAACTGAAGTGGAAAAGAATAGAATACCCACAGCCCAAAGGCTGGGATGATTAAGTGTTAAATAAAACTATGAAATGAAATGAAATCTACTCTAAAGTAAAATGCATTCTTAAAAAGACATTACTGAAAGTATGCGTAAAATAATGCATAACTCATCTTATATAGCATCTCACAAAAACAACTGAAATAGCATTAAAAATGTTGATTTATTTTATTCATGGTGCTGACAGTCTTTCGAAAATAAACATCTGCACAATCTGAGTCTAAACCAATGTATTTTATGAATAAGTCTGATAACACCTGTTTATCACTAGACAAATAATTCTATAGCCAGATAGTAGTATAAATATCCAACTATTTCATAAACTGTTAATTCCAAGCTATTACACAACTGAATGGTTGTATGTAATACTGGCATATACTACCATGTTTTAAGTGCAAAAAATATAGCAATGTATGTAATTCTAAAGAAGGGAAAACAATAAATGAAAATAAAATGTGAGGTGAAAGAAGCTGCTACGGACAACTGCCTCTCAAGGATTGTATGAGATAATTCACATAGCTTCTGTGTAAAAAGGAAGAGCAAAGGACACCTACATTCTTCCCTGTGTTTTAAAGAAAGAGAGTTGTTTTCCCAAAACTCTTTGATTGCTTTTCCTAATATGACTATCATTTCTGATATAACTAAAATGAAAGAACAGCAGGGTGAAAAAAATGGTTTTGTGCTTGTTGTTTTGGGGTCCATCCCCCACCTCCCCAAGAAAGCAGTTATGACTGCTTAGTCAGTCATAACTTCCTTAACACAAAAAGCTTTGGTATGCAGTTTAGTTATTTTCTTTTCATCTCTTCTTGCATTTCTGGTACTGTAATAATGAAATCTTTTGTATTGCCACTATGAAATCTTTCATATTGCCACTATGCAAGAAATGCATATACACCATATACATAAGATTTATACAGCTAGGAGAAATAGAATATATCACAACTTTAAAAATTAAGTAGTGTTGATTTATATAAAGTGGAACATACAAAGTGGGATGCTTAGGACTGTTTAAAAGAAGACTAGCTTTATTTACTATTCAACACACTTCAGTGTCACAGAAGAGTTTAAAATGCACACAGTAGTAAGCATTTTGATGCAAGGGACACTGAGTGAATAGCAATCATCTTGAATGAAGCTGAGTGGAAAATGCTGTTCCTAACAGATTTGGTTGCACGTTTTTTAGCTACACAGATTTTTATTAGAAAATATAAATTTGCTGGGGAAAAAGAATTCTCCATGGAAGACATTCAGTTGAAAAGATTGACCAGGTAAAGTGGTCCAGACTGTAACAGACAATAGTCTGATCTTTGCTAAGGGTACAGTAAACTAAACCGACTCAGAATTGAAATACTTGAAGGCAGTAAGGTTTATTGATGGTAAAAAAGACCCTCAGACCTGAACAAATTTCAAGTATATTCTGAGAAGTCTCAATTCACTGTCACCTTGGAATTTTGATCTATTTCTGAAACTAAAGAGTACGAGCAACTTCAGTCTAAAGTTAATCCAAGCTTGAGAATACTACCAGTTTTCCCCATATTGAGGCATTTTTCTCCATATATCTCTGAAATAGAACTGCCTTTTCTATACTACAAAGCAATTCCCATTCCCTTCACAGCTTGCTTTCCATTAATATTATTTGTAATAAAGATACTCAGTAGTATAAAGCTTCTTTATAGAGGGCAAACTTAGGGCTACCTTTTAACTACCTGAAAAAGCTGGCAACAAGATGACAGTACAGGAGTCCTCTAGTCTGTTCAGAGTCCTCATCTCTTCCACCATCTTGCAGTGAAATGAGTATTCTGTTTAGTGTCATTTCAGAAAAGGGAAATGATTAATACAGCTCATCCTGTACTAACACACATGCACATCTCTCATCTCTTCCATCATTTGCAACACTTTAGAACAGAATTTTGTCTTATATAGCTCTGAAGTACAGAACGTAGCTCTTCTTTCTTTTCATTTTTCCCCATTTCCACTACTCCACCTTCACTTAATCACATTTCCTGAATGCTTCCCACTATTTCTTATAAGTTAAACTGAAAAGCGTGCCAAAAAAACTCAACCGCCCCAAGATAATTTTCACACACATTTGCTGAATCTTAGTAAAGTTAACAAGAAATAATCTTAATAACTTAGTTTGCCTACAGAATATTGTACCACTGTAGCTGTTCCTATACAGCAATGCTGCCATAAACAACATATTAAAACCACAGTAACACTGATACTTTATAAATAATGAAGCACTATTACAATAGCACTGTATTCAACCTGACACTGGATGACTTTGTATAAAATTTAAGATAGCTGAGCTTCATTTAATGCAAAACAGTCAGAAGGAGGATTTAAGCCATGCTACTACTTAGTTCTTCACACACTAGGCACTCTCTTGGTCATTACAGTAAAACAAAGCAGTTCACAATAGTCTGTGCATCAGTGGCAAACTGTCCATGTAGGTCTTTCATTTCTCCATTGAAGATGTGGAAGCCAGAGAAGGGAGACTGGCATGCTGTAGATTAGCCTGTTGGCTAATGAATAGTTTGAAGCAGCTAATCAAAGCCCATGTGATTGAGCCCTACGATAATTGGACAGAAATTAACATGAAATTCCACATATCTGCTTGTGTAAGGATTAAGATTAGATGTTTCAGAGAATTTTCTTTTAAATCCTGAATGCTACCCTACACCACATCTGAGCTGTACTCCTCCCTTTACAGAAAAAGTGAAGTTTAGGATCCTGTTCCTCTTTTCTCTTTTATGAACTTGTACTACTTCCTTATTGATAAAATGACAATCATTACGCGATGTTCGGTAATTAAAAATAAAGGATATAGATTGCTCTGCAAGCCATCAGCTCATTGGTTACTCACAGATTTTTATCTTTTATCTCCCAGCTTTGCCTTTCCTCTTTACTTTCCTTGCCCCCAAATATCCTCCTCTTTGACAGTAAACCCATGTGTCCCATAACATACCACCAGAAAACAGGCAGAGCACATGGTCACTGGACCAAATATGTAAACCAGATGACATGCCAGCATGCATATGGTGACTGGCCTGTCATGTCCTTTCCTCTCTGTGAGATACTAATTAAGTACTCCATTTTTTCCAGTTGCTGATTAGGTATTTCTGAGACTCCTATTGCTATTTGAAAGCTGACTCAATCTGATCAATAGACATAAAACGTTACTGTGAGAGAACTGACAAAAACAGGTGACTGCATAAGCTTCATTTTCTAAAGAAATCAGACTATAAAAGAAGAAAAAAAAGTGTAAGGAATCCTCAGGTATCTAATCAGCAATTAATGATGTGCTGACTAGGAAGCAATATTTTACTTTTGGACAGAGCC
The DNA here is from genome assembly GCF_040182565.1 of Anser cygnoides. NCBI lineage: Eukaryota > Metazoa > Chordata > Aves > Anseriformes > Anatidae > Anser > Anser cygnoides. The sequence goes on from NC_089876.1 coordinate 50,999,821, forward strand.
AACTATTATGAAAAAAAAATGCCATGAGGTAAAATAACCACCAGGAACTCTACTAGAGAGACAAATGATTTCACAAAATTTTAAATGCTACCTAAAATTGATTCAGCAGTTAAATTTCTTATGCTAGGTCTACAGGAGTGTGTTTACCTACGAGAGGTCTTAATGACAGCAAATAGTTTCACTATACTCATCAAGGGCAGTCATCATCTTGTGAATGCAAGGTGAGTTCACTGTCACTTGATTTTTTATACATATTTCATTGCTAGCTATAATCACTAGTGCATAATTTTGCTTATAATTTCCTTTACAGATTTATCACCTGGAGCATCTTTCAGCTAGCCCTAAATTCCATATCAAAAACCAAATTCTTACATTTTCTAAAAATGTGTAAAATTATTTTAGCTATGACTCATTAGAAGAGTGGGAAGTTCATCACTACAATCATAAAACCACATGCAATCCTCTTAAAATTGACTTTTCTCTGTAACTTGTACTTGAATCATAGGTGGCTTCTGTGGGCAATGTTTATGTCATATATGTTAATAGGGAGAAATGTGTAACCATTTTCCACTATTTTTTTTCAGTAGACATGAAATAGTATTTAAATCTTATCTGCAATAGAAATAACACTTCATAAGCCTGATGCTCCTTAAAATTAATGCAGCTTAAGTATGATTGCCGATCACTTTAAAATACACAAAATGTATCTTGTTCTCCAGAAGGAGATGGTGGAAAGAGGCCCAAGTGGCCTCTTTTCTGAGCAATGCAGCAGAAGAACATGAATGGTTCATGTTCTAAACACTCACATCAAACTTTTGAAACCTGGCATTGCAGGTAGGCTGAATTTATCCTTCAGTATTTAAGGTCTATCGCTTTTCTTTTTTTTTTTTTTTTTTAAATATCACTTGTGAAATCAGTTGAAAGCTGTACTAAAAGTCTGAAAGCTCCTCCATCTGATCTTCAGTTTTCTCAGCACAGCAACATAAAATCCTCCTAATCTTTGTAATTTCTTCTCAGGGTTAGAATCTTTCTTTTTTCTCTTTGATCCCCTCATGGCCAGTCTTAGGAGTGTATCTCTGCTCTAATCACAGAGGGATGGCCATCCTACTTATTTATAGACCACAGAAGCAAATCTAGAGTTATCAGGGTAGGTGACAGAACATAGGAAGGTTACAGCTACAATACTGTTTCAGAGAGGTGAAAAAATGAGTTCCTCCATGTTTCATTTGACTTTTTTCATATTCTTTGTTGTAGGGCCAGAGATTTTGGTACCACCTGGGTTTTTCAGACTGCTGCCTATTGATGTGGGATGCATAACAGTGCATTGTATACTTTGCACATCATCAACAATACAGTAATGGTGTTACTGAGGACTATGGGCACTATTCCTAATAATCATGCATTCTTGCTGCATGGTACCTTGTACCTATTACTGAGAAAGGCTCAGTGGATTTCAGAAATCAAAATGTTCCTGTCTTAGGACAGGAAAGCATGAACCTTCTGATGAAAAATGCATTAACTAGGAATACTGAACTCACTCTAAATATTGAAGACTCACCTACAGAAATCCCAGTACATATTAGGCAAGCTAAAGTTTTCAAGCTTTTTGGAATTTTCCAACAACCTAACTTTTTCGTGCAGTTAAGAGATAGCGTGAAAATGCAATTTGATTGCTTCTGTGGCTTTATCTCATTTAATTTTAAACATATGTACTTTTCATGATACAGTTTACTTGCATTTTCATCATGTTTCACTCAGGAAAAAAATGAAAGAGAAACTTTCTTTAAAATAAAAACAGCATATATATTCAAAGAATAAACCTATCACAATTTTGTTTTTGTTTTGTTTTTATGGACAGTACAGATGGATGGGGGATGGAAGTGAAAGAGATGGATAGTACAGCAAATATAGCATAAAATTCCTATTAGCTACAAAATGTGGTACAGAAAATATATTTCCTATTGTGGTGGATAATGTGACCGGCTCCCAGAAAAAATTAGTACCACATTAGTATTATATAAGCAAACACTGGAAAGTAAAATTAAAAATACTTTTACTTGCATAATATCTAATCCAATTTAGAAATGATAAAAAATTAGATATGGAAATAAAAGGGAAACCATTTTCAGTTCTTCATAGTTTTGCACTGTTTTTCATGCTACTTAAAATTCTTATACCTACAGATGTGTTTTGGCAAGCATGTTGTCTAGGGTATGATACAGTGGGCTTGAGGTCTGGTGACTTCTGTTGCATTTCTGCCATTGTCTCTAAATATAGTTATTTCAAACTTTTTTTGTTTGTGTATATGGTGTTGTTTTTTTAGTGTTTTTTTTTTTTTTTAATTGTTTAGGAATAGAGTCAAAGTATACAGATAATGTTGACCATAATGAATCCAACAGGAGCATATGCTCCATTGTACTAATATCCTCCATATTCACTACTCCAACATATGCTACAAACATCTTTTACATAGTAAGTATTTTTTAATTCTTGTAGCTGTCTCCCTAAAGCCAAGAACATAATGACAAATTGTTAGGGATGCAGCACCGTTCTACAGATCCTGAGAAGGAACACATTTGAAATGTAAGAAGTTCCTTACTATTTGATTCTTAGCATTGCTTTGTGTATATATCACGGCTGTTGCTAAGAGCAGTCTTTTAATCTTCTCCTCAATCTTTCCTCCCCTACATGTGTTTTGTGTTGCAGTTACCAATGGTGTCTTTTTGTTGCATTTGGTATATAAATGCACTTTATACACAGGAGTAAAACTCAAAAGAGAGTCTGATACCAACTGTTGTTGCCCAGTTATTAATAGAGGAGTTCTTAGGGAACATCATAAACTGAACTGTGATCTGCGTGAGTTCTATTAACTTCCAGGTAGAATTCCAATTTTAACCTTATATTGTTTTATGGAAACAAAAATAGCCTCTCTTCTCTGTGATAGAGTGCCACAAAGCAGCAGAACAAAACTATTAAAGTACACTCCTGCAAGCGAAATGAAAAATAAACAAATAAGAGATTTTGTTATTCAATTCAAGTTGAAGACTGTCATGTTAAGCAATCTTAATATGAATACAATCATCTTCCTGCATATTGACATAAATCTAGTTTTTCTTTTGTGAATTATCTTGAAGATTACACACTTGATTCAATGAAAACATACCTTAAGAATGTAGTCTTGATTACCTGAGGTTTTCAATGTCTGTTCTCCACCCTCGTAAATTTCCAACAATTATCTCAATTGAAAATTAAAATTAGTGATTCCTAAGTAAACTTAAAATAGTATCACCCAATAATTTAAACTTTCTTCATTCAGTCATCTTAAAATGTAACATGAATGTTCAACAATGGCACAGTCATTTTCGTTTAGATATTTCAATATCCATTCATGCAATTAGACATTTCAACCACTTCCAAATGAATCAAGTAAGAGGGATTTTTTATGAAACTGAAGATGTGTTCTCCAAGATCAAATTTAGATACATTTATTATTATTATTTCTTTTTGGTATTTGTTTTACTTTTGAATGATAAACATGTGACCACACCAAATTTAGAATCTTTGTGGGTTCACTTGTGACACTGATTTTTTTTTTGTGATTCATTTCTATCTTGTATACTATTTTTTCCTTGCCCAACCATTGTCCAGTTCATCTTGATAGTGTTTCCTCCAAATAAGGAAATATTGAAGAGTCGCTAGCTTGTAGACTTGCCCTAGATAAACAACAGAAAATCCCCAGGGAGATTAGTGGTTTGCAAATATTTTAATGGTTTCCTCAGAGAGAAAAGTCTGTACTATTTTAATGCAAGGAAGGATTACAAACATAATCTCATACTGGGACTAGCTCTTCAGTTCAAAATTCTGTTCCCAATCAGCAAAATATCTATTATGCACACAAGACTATGACTTGTGATCCTAAGTGTTTAAAAACCTCCAGGAGGGTCTTTTGTACAGGGCAAGTAGGTACTATGAGAAAGGCTGACAGAAAAAATACAGAAGAAATTAACTCTTAGATTAAAACTCTTCAGGACATTAAAGAAAGACAAGCAAGGCCTGTGCAGGTATATTATTTTGTTCAGATAAATGTGATTTCTCCATGAATAAAGCATCCAATCAGGGCTGATGTGCTCTACAATAGGTACCATTGCTTAGTGGAAAAAATAAAGACAGAGTCTGTAACTTCAGTAGAAGTCGGCAAGTATTATGTACTAGCTACCCAGGAGTACTGTGTGGTCTAGCACTACCTTCCACATTTTAGACTACTGGACTAATATCTGTGGTTGAACAACATATATATGCAGGAATCTTCAAAAGAAATTTAGGTGGAGCCCTATAGCCAGAGATTATAGCCAGAGTACCTGCATCAGCCAAATGAGAATTCAGTAGCATACTGGACCAGAAGTTTCAGCACATGAATTACAGGTTTGTGAATTACAGAGTTGAGGGATGGAGCTTAGGACAGTCAGAAACAATGGTTGTTCTGCTGCCTAAAATATTTTGCTTTGCTTTTTCATTGTTTATTTGGTTGGTTGTTTGTTTCAAGACTACACGATGACAACCACTAAAACATGAAATATCTGCAGCTACCAATCATAGAATCACAGAATCATAAAGGCTGGAAAAGACCCTCAAAATCATCTGGTACAACCATCACCCTACTACCAGTGTCACCCACTAAACCATGTCCAACCTTTCCTTGAACACCCCCCCAGGGACGGTGATGCCACCACTTGGCTGGGCAACCTGTTCCAATGCCTGAATACTCTTTCTGAGAAGAAATGTCTCCTCATTTCCAACCTAAGCATCTCCTGTCACAGCTTGAGGTCATTCCCTCTAGTCCTACCGCTAGTTATCTGCGAGAAAAGGCCAACCCCCAGCTCCCCACATCTTCCTTTCAGGTAGTTGTAGAGAGCAATAAGGTCTCCCCTGAGCCTCCTCTACCTCATGAACTTTTTACCATAATCTTCAAAATAACTTGTTGACTTATTGACAAATAATAGTCACCTGAAGTTGAATTAAAAGAAACAAAATACCTGCTAACCTATAGGGTGAAATTCTCTCTCACTTACTGTCTTGCCCATCTTTCTGGGCTATAGTATGGTGTAATTTCAACAGCAAAATTGATAGGACCTGAGGACCTGACTCAGATTCAGGTCATCACATCCTGGAGGAGCATTATTAACCTTTACATGGCAAAAAGCAAACAATCTCTATTTCAGAAAATGACTCTTAACCCATGTTTAGAAGGAAAAAAAGGAAAACTAAGTGTCCAGGGCGACCAGTCGCTCTGAATAAGGTAATAAAAAATTAACATTAAAGGTTTGTACCTGTTTTCCGAATCTTCCCTCCAAATGTTGCAGCTGCATGACACTGTGCTAACAGACTTAAAGCAGTTTCTTATTCAACATACTTTATCTTCTAGAGTCTGTGCTGGCAGAAGCTCTGTTTCTTTGAGACAAGATTAACAAATGAACTAATTTCACCCAATTAAAAAGAAAAACAACAACAAAAAAAAGCATGCTTTATAACACTGTTTGGAGTGTTTTTGCATTGAAGGTTAGAGTTGCCATCTTTCTGACATCTGCCATCAGACAAATTTTGTAGGTTCTAGTTTACGTATTTCTTGCCAGATATATAACTAGGTCACTACAAACATATCTTCATCTAACATTTAATTAGAACCATAAAAATCAACCTTCTTGAAACCCATTTCTACTTTGATATGAACTCAAATTTAGATTTAGTCTGTGAATGGTTTAGCATTTCACAGGTTTTCCTCTATCTCACTGACACGTTATCCTTTCATATAAAACAGATCATTCTATCAGTTGGTCTCCCACTGTTGTTTCAAAACTGGCTGTTATCTTTGTTCATCCTGCCATAAAAGACTGTAATTCAAACACTTATGTAATGAAAAAAGATGAACAGTTTTTTTGAACTTCCCAAAAATAGTTGTAAAGACTACTTGCCCTCATACTGTAATTTTCAGTATATTGCAAGTCAAGTTTTATTTTAGGAAAAATAAATAAATCTGTAGTGCATATTATACTTTTCTACTATTATGTACCATAATGTGTACATACCCATGCGTATTTCAAGCTCCTGGACAATAAAGCTTTTGGGTTCATAGAGCTTTTCTATAAACCATTGAAAAATGATGCTACACAAGGCAGAAAAATATATCTATACCAGATTATTTGCTCAGCACTGTTACAAGGTTAAAAAATCAAGCATTACAGAAAAAGAATTAATTGAGCACAACTGATAAGTTTTGTTTGTTGTTTTTTTTTTTCATGAAAACTAAAACTTGTCTTGAAAGTATCTGTGGAAAATCATTTTAGAATGATATTTCATCAAGTACTTATATATATAATATTAAAAATTGCATTCAAGTAATGACATAATGAGAAATATATGGCAGTATCTTGAATGTATTTTTTTTCCTCTATCTAGATCTTCACTTCTGCTTTTGAAATAGCATAGAAAGTTACTTTCCTATTCTGTATAAGATTTACATACAGAGAATATAAACATTTGAAAAATCCTCTAAGGAATGCAAACCTGTAACTTCAGCCTCTTCTATTAAAAATCATAATATTGTCTGGAGTGAAAAAAGTGTTTCTAGGTCATCTAGTAGCTTCTTACTTCGTAATATTGTATTAAAAACATTAGATAGTACACAACTGCTTTTCCAGCAATCTCAACAGGAGCACACAAGTTCACTAGTCATTTAGCATGCCAATAGTCATTTTTTTATCTTCTAATTTCTTTCAAAAGTTTCCCATTTCTTTAATGGTGAAATGAAGTAGTTATCTGCCTCCAAAAAATAACTGGAAATACCAAATAATAATTTTTTAAAAATCAATAAAAAATAGCTTAACATCAGCATTTTTCCAAATATTCATATTGTTAATATCAATATTTTTTGAAATTAATAAAATTGTGAGGAAAACCAGTTTTCTAGCTTTATTTTCTGGTATTCAAAAGCAAATGATTACTTGGATATGCTAGATTTTATTAAATTATTTTTACCAGATTTTTCACAGTACTGCTCACAATTAAAGATATGAAAGAAAAGAGAAGTTAAGGAAAGGAAAGGAAAAGTCTTCAGTGCATTATACTAATTTTATTTTATATTCATTTTTCCTTGGATTTTAGTTTAGTAAAGTTACTACTTTTTATAGAGGAAAAAATATGTCAAAAAGATAGAAGTGTTAAAGTTTTTAGCTCATAGGTTCAACCTAATTTTTTGTGTGTCATTTGGACTAAACTTTAAAGCCATTTTGATAATAAGCTTACTTTTGATATATTGTTTAAAATATTAAATGCAAACAACAAAAGTACCTACTTATCTTTGCTGCACTGTATATCTTATACCTAAGCTGTTCAGTATAACACACTGCAAAGTTCAGTCAAAATTCCAACACATCTTGAAATTCACAGCTAAAGCAAATGCATTATCTTAAATATAATTACTATAAAAGAGAAAGTCTAGCATTTGACATCCCCTTAAGACATCTCAGTGTAAATTTGCATGTCAAGCACATGACTCTGTTGGCAATATGTGTGAACTGGAATCAAAGGTAACACTAATTTTGTAGACATTAATAATTACTGAAAAAGCAGGAAGTATTATACTACCTGTTAACTGCAGCTCTCATTAAAATTCAAACAGCTAATATAGTTTTAGTACCAAGCAACAAGCTAGTACATATTTTGAAGAACTCCCAGTGACTATTTAGACTGTTATTTGGACTATATCAAAGACTGTTACTCTACTGAGGGCCAGTATAATATACTTTAATTTTTCAAGTATCTATTTGCAACATAAATATTTCTGTCATCAGAGAGCAGATAATGCATGTTCGGCTAACCCTTATGGCTGTATTGATGAGGGAAAAAGCAGATAAAATCCAAATGCATGGTACATTTTGTGTTATCTGAATAATGTAAAAACCACAAACTAGTTATCAATTTTTCAGATAGCATAAAATGGAATGGTTTATTTTTTCATTATATGAATTTCATTATTCAGTAGAAGGAAATGACTACTCCATTATTTATGATTTTCTGCTTATTTATTTAGTATATGGCTAGCCAAACATTTTGGCCCAACAGCCAAAAAGTCAGTTTGACATTCTGCAAGGGACGACACTCTTTAAAACTCGAGAATAACATGATGTTGAACTATAGAAGGTGAACAAAAAAAGGATCAAGGCATTCCCTATTATCTTTCACTCAGGTAAACAAAACAAAACAAAAAAAACTCACAGAAACAAAAAAGGTTAAACTGTGGAATATCTAGCAGTGAGAAAACAATGATGACAAGAAATATACCCGAAGACATCTCTGTGCACCTTGAAAAGCTGAGTGGAAGAATTCTACGCTTGTAAAATATTTATGATTTTTCCATTCTGAAATTGGCTTTCAGTTTCTGTTTTACACATGACATGAACAAGTTTCAGAAATCCATACATAAGCATTGGCACTGAAATGAATACAAGATCTATCTCGAGCTCTTATCCACAGACTCGGTAGGCAGGTGCCTGCCTATTAGTCATTTCACCAAATGCAAGACATGGCTCAAAGAAATTCCCATAATGCAACATGGGTTTCTGTTCCCAATTCTGAAAGTCCAACCCTATCTCACAGAGCTCTGGGGATCAAAAGTATAACCAATTATTGAGGGCACACAGATACACCATACACAGGTCATTTTACAGGTCATTTTCAGTAGCTTGCTGGATTATGTATATGCTCCATAGTGTGACAACACCAGATATTAACATAACCGTTGTTTCTCCACTGCCTCATAATGTGAGCACTCCCTCAAATTAGAAGACATAGATCCTATAGGCAGGTTTAATATTACCCTTGCAGTTTCTGCTCTTATATTTCTTGGCTGATTAACTGCTACTGTTTATTGTTTATTTAGACAATAACAATATATTTATCCCTTACAATCTCCTGTCACTGACTTCTAGAAAAGTTTTCCCCTCTATTTGTTTAGTGGAAAATCTTCCAATATTTCTCAAATCACCACCATCACCATCCCAAGTTACAAAAAAGTTATGACTCCACTGGCTTCCTTTGTATTCATGACCTGATTCACACATCCAATGTAAAGGTTACAAGAGCTCAAACGTCCTGAGTCAAACAGCAGAGAAAAATTAAGTTACAAATCACAATGCTGGTTCATTGTCCAGACTCTTCTCTCTTATTTTGAGCACAGGGGACAAAGAAGTGGCCAGATCTCTTTCTCAGTATCTCAAAACCCTTCTCTGGTTGCTCTGATCTCCAGCTCCTTCTTCTACACATCATCTTGGATGACAGAGGCAAACTCAAACTGTCCGGTCAAAATGATATTTAGCAGACGGGTATTCATTTCAAAAACAACTTGAAAATGTTTCCTTGCTTTGCTAGATGACAACAGGATACCGTTAGCCCCCATTTTTGTGCTAATTAAAACCCAACTTTCCTATCTCAGCTTAATTGACGACTTCAGAAAATTTTTATGCAAAGTCACCCTACTGGCAAGTAGCTTCATAAGGTCATATGGCCCTCTGTGTCACTGGCATTTGGAAAGCAAGAGCAGGTCTGTGAACTGAAACAGTTTGAACAGAGCTGCAAATTTTTAAGTGACTGATCTCTATCCATTATTTTCCAAAGCATAAGGGAGCAATTTGGTAAATGAATTGCCCTGATACTTTCATGGATCTTTGAAAATGATTTTTTTTTTCTGTTTTATAAAAGCTTTCAGAATGACATGGTCTGTCTTAAGTCCCTGTCTGCAGCCAAAATCCTGCACACCTTCAGACTGACTACAGTCAGTCAGGCTCAACATATATGTGCAAGACTCTGCCCAAACTGAAAACATTTTGACTCTATGGCCTGCAAAACAAAATTACACAACATTAAAAATTGCTCATTGCTCAAAATAGGTTTTTTTTTATTATAATTACATTGATTAGATAACTGTTAGACCACCTAAAAATCAACAATCTGTCACACTACTATCTGCAGGCAAACTAATGTATCTCAATAGCCAGTGTGATTCAAGAGTTCTTAATAAAGCAATAAAAAAAAAATGCCATGAACATAGCTGCTCTGTGTACACTTAATATTCTATGAATAAATGTGTTTTTCCATATTTTCCTTCAACTTGTCCTTCCAGTGCCCTAGCTGAAATTAAAGAACATCAAATTCTAAGCCTGTTTAACTTAGAATAGCAAAGAATTAAACCTAATAATGAAATAACTCCATACAGTGTTGTCTTTGAATCATTAGAGGATTTGCAGATAGTATCTTGTGAATGCAAACAAGATAATCATACAAGCACAGATACCAAATAGCCCTTTTTCCAAACACTAGCGGGCATGCATATTCAACAAAATGCAAATATTGACTTTTCTGATAGCAACTAGATCAGATTGCTAAAGTGTCTGATGGGACCCTGTAATCCCAGCGTGAGAAACAGTACTGACCTTCACGCTCTGTATGGTTAGTATGTAGCTTACTTGCATTTATGATTCCCCTAACCTCTAAGCATTTTCCGCAATTGGAAGAATAAAGTAGACGTGTGGAAAAGGGCAGTCTGAGTCAGTACAAAAAGCCTGAAAGAAAGTAAACAGGCTTCATGTCTCATAATATCTCTCTAGAGATGCATGGAAAGGAAGAAATGCCATTTGCAATTGACTGCTTATAAAGATAAGTGAGCATATAAAAAGACTCTTTTTTTCTTAATAAGCAAGAAAAGAGTGTCGTAAGAGGTCACACACCTGCATGTTCAGCAATCAATGTCTAGCACGTATGTTAGAATATACAGGCACATTAGAAATGTTAATGATTTAAAGAGCATTGATCCAGACTGAGTGTACACAGCCATGTAGATAGTCACTTTCTGAGTAACACACTTCACCAAAACTAAAAAAAAAAATAAATTAACAAACCAAGCTTTAAATGAGAAACCTCTATACTACCAGATACTTTAGCTAATATGTTTTAATCTTGAACTAATTTACATTTCAAAATCTTTCCTAGTCCAACACTTCAAATTGAAACAGAAATAAAGAAATGGATGGAAAAAGCCTCAAGATTTTCTGCTATTTTTATTACGCTTGCAGTAAATGACATAATACCTTCAAAAGCACAGTAATGGTTCAAGTCCTTATTGTGAACAAGTGGGAGTCTAAATTCACTCTTCATGCTAATTCCCTGCTAAATTTGCAAAAAAACAGCAAAGCTAAAAACCTAAAACCCAAACCACCATCTATTTATGGCTTAGTTCTGACATTCTGTGTGTTTATGTCATTGAACATATACACACACATACCTTCTATAAATTTGTTCATACGTATTCATAAAGAAACATATTGAACAGCCCTAGAAAGACTGTTTAAGGAACATAAATACATTCTCTTTAGATTTTATGATGCTGTATGACTTCTGCAAATCTAATTTCACTAATCATACTTACAACTCTGCATGCTGCTTTTATTTTGAGACATCAGTGACAATTATAAATAGTAACAAGATTTTTCAGTGTTTCTGAGGGAAGAAGGTCAGGTTACTGCTAATTAGATCAGAGTGCAAGCTGCATAAATGATCCTTTGGGCATAGAAATTATGATAACAGAATATTATTTTATTGTTTTTTTCCCCATTTGTAGTGCATTTTTAGTGTGCAATTATCCTTAAAGCTACAAAAACACAGCTTTCACATTTTATGGGGAAGAATCAATGTGTGCTAATTGGAACCTCGGCACCATACAAATGGGATTTTTCTATGTCTTTCTATTTGCTAAAATTCTTTATTCGTCTCTTCCTCCTGAGAGCCTTCATTCAATCAGTTCTATGCAGGATTTTATAAAGCTAAGGAAAATGCTTGCCTGAATATTCTGAGATTTATTTATTTTAGAACCATAATAAAACTTTTTCATAAATTTCTATTCAAGCAACGCCATCACTGATTTTTATGGTGTTTAAAGAGAATAAAAACATCAAGATTTGACTGATTATTGGTAGTGGGCCAGTATTCACAATTGTATCTGTGTTCTTTGTGTATAATTTGAATTGAAAGTAATTTGAACCTTATTACCGCAAGCTTTTGCATTGAGACTCCGCCAGTATGGTGATCTAAGCCTATACTTAAACTAAGTCTAGACAGGAAGCCAACTGCTAGAAAAATAAGAGATTTTAGCCAGTGGACAGCATGGGTAACTAGATTCTGTATGCTACAAAGTCCAGCAAGCATGAAGAGAAGAAAGCCTCGTACTACATTTGATTACAGAAAACATTGCTTATAGCATAGTATTTAGATGTGTAATCATTTTTGTCAATTTTTTTAGATTATTTAACCAAGGACCAACCAGGACTTTGTCAGTCATGGGTCTGCTTTTTAACTCATCCCCATGCAACACAATTCTAGGAGGTGTACGGACAAAAATCTGTCCTAGGCTGGCAATGCTGATAAAGTTTTTGATCAATAACTGATGCCTAAACTGCCAAATGTCTCCACTTGTAGCTCTGCAGGTCAAAAGTGACAATTTGTTGCCATTCACATAACACATGGCTCTTCTTTCAGTATTTGAGCTAAATAAAATTTGGTAAGGCTTGCTCTTGACTTCCTCTTATCCTGCAAAGTCCATTCCTCCTTGGACTCTAAAACTGAAGACTGTGTGTCCTATGACTACAACAAAAGCTAGAAGTGATTTCAAATACTTGATCTCTAAAAGCTTTGGAGGTTCAAAGGCATATCCTACCCTTGGGGTAGGTTGTGTTTTGAAGCCCTACACATGAGAAAACAAAATAACCAAAATAGCCTGTTCTCTCCTGAGAATACAGCTTACTTTCTGTATAATCATAAAAAATATGAATGGCTGGTATGAAAAAATGGAAAGTTTGTTTCTACAAAAGAGAGCAGAGGTGGGAAAGAAACACGTAACTTTGTCTTCCATTCTCTTAGGCAAAACAAGCTAAGTTTTCACATACAAAACACTGATCACTGCAGTAGCCCTTCTCTGTATCTATTCAAGATTAAATTTAGCCTGAAATATGAACTTTCAGACATGGATACAGTATGTTAGCTGATGTTTAAATACTGTCATATAAAATATGTTCTATTATTCTTCTATCTCTGAAAGTTACTCTAGTTCCTTGAAATTTGTCTCATCTTCAATATAAACCTGAAAATCATTCAATTATTTCAGCAATGTATACAGATCTATAACTTAGTATCTCCACTACCCACTTCTTGTCAAAGCATTGTTTTCCTTCAAACTATGCTGTGATTTTTTTTAATATGAATTCAAGACAACAACAAATACTGTTTTTCCTTTTTTTGACAATATCTAACTCATATTTACTTTTTAACAAACTTTTAAAAAGATATTCTCAAAAATGCCCAGAATTCTGACGATTAGGATAGAAAGATGGATAGAAAGGAGAAAAGGATAGATTGATTTATTAAATATGTATGCAACTGCATAATCAGAGGTGCTCCATCTTTTTCTACTAATTGCTTACATAGCTTTTGTAAATTGTAAACAATTTTTAGTTTGACTAGAGAGAATTAAATGTTAAGGTATAAATTACTTATCCAGTGTTTTAATTAAATTAAACTTTAAATAGTTTAACTGCCTCTAGTTTTAATCTGTGGAATATCTATGGCTAGCCAACATCTACATGGTCCAAAAAGTACATCTTCACAAGATAAAATTGCCTCATTTAAAGCCCATTAATGTCCCTTTGTACTGAAATTATTTTCTTAGGAAGTTGTGTATAAATGGTAACCAGTTACAGTGCAGATTTTCTGGGGAAGAGAATTGCTGGCTCCCTCACAACATGCCTTAGTTTTCAAAAAAAATTAACACAGTAGAGCTGTTTTAAGTTCTGAATATGGCCTATACCTGTAATATTAAGAGTTATGTTAATTTGTGTAATACCCATGGGATTTTGCTTATTTTTATAGCAGCGTACTAGATCATTAGCTATCTGCCTATCTGATACTTTACTATCTGTACAGTAGATGTATCAGTAGATGCCCATACAACTAACATTTTTCCTGAAGATACCAATGTTCTTCACAGTGGGAATAATTACAGAGAACATTTTTTCATATTTCTGCTATGGGGACAATACAGCAGGATACTGTTGCTGTTCATCTGGGAAGAAAACACTATTTCTTTTAATAAGATTCTTGGAAGTACTTCTGTATTGAGACAAAGGGAAAGGGGAAGAAAGCAACAAAGTTACAGTAAGTCTTGTAACTCTAGATTTGTAGAGGTTTATTTTTAAAATTTAGAACTGTTTAGTTTACAGCTGGTGTATCTATGGAATTAGCTGTTCAGGTACTTGAGGAACTATTTAAAATGTAAGGATTAAAAATTAAAAGGAATTTATAAAAGAAACCTATTTTTACCTTTGTAAATTGAAAACTGGAAAGACATTTGATCGACAGCAACCTCTGGTTTGGATCTTTTCAGAAAATGGTCTAATAATTACCCACATGTAAACCACTAGCTAAAATAAATGCATTCATTCCTTGCAAAGTCTCCTTAGAAACACTAGACTTTCAAGCATAATCAAAACAGGCAGCTGGGTCCACCCTTTATGATAATGTGTCATGCAGCTTTATTAATCTGACCTTTGAAAACAAATGAGAAATTTAATACTGCCCCACCATAATTGTTAGTGGCAGACATTTTAGCAGTCTTTAATTTGCACTTCACTTTAATATCTGCTTCCAGTTATGATGTAAACATTAACAGTATCTGACACTGTTAATCGTGTTCTAGTGTCTGAAGCAGTGGCAAAAGAGTGTGCTTGGGGTAAACTGGAACATGACCTTAATGGATAATGAAATGCAATAACCCTTGCTCTGCAAAGAATAAAACAAAAAATGAATTCTATAATTGTTTCAACTGGCATCTGAGTAATATACAGTGCTGCACTTATGGGGTAGGCCTGAAGAGGGGGGAGGAAATCATATTCACCACACTCCTATTTCAAGGTTACATGAGTCCTGATTGTCCTTTAAATTGACTGCAAGAGATAGGCGATATAAAAAAAAATACGTTCCCAATATAATGGATAGCACTCTAAGGAATTCATGATGAAAACAAAAAGTAATTCTGTTTTTTTAGATGATATGAGTAAGGAAATTTCTCCTGTTTAACATAAATCTGTTGTGTTTTTTTCCTGCACAACTGTTCTTAAAAGAGAAATTTTATGGTCTATAAACTGCACAGAAAAACAATCTGCAAGTTATGTTGATAGCTATTAAACTTGTGTTATAAGTATACAATAAAAAAGTGGCATTGTACTTGAATTAAAAAGAAAAACAAACAGCTATTTACAGGTGTGTACACAATGTAGAACAATGTAAATTAAAAACATTTCCGTAATAACAGTATGTTATTTTTGAGTATTATGTTCTCCTCTTGGACTTGACTTTTTCTGTAAGGACAACCATTCCTCTCTTTTAAACACTCCAGTATGAACAGTCTAATAGGACTATTGTCAATATTGTTTTTTAAGTCTACATCTAAAAATGCATGCTTATATAGCCTTTAAAGATGCAGGTGGATTTTTAAAAGGATCTGTTTATCTTTTTCAGTAACATAAATATTATAGACTCCTTTCTCTTCAGTAACAAGGTATCATAGCAGACTATTTTAGATAAACTCCTACTAAGATTACTCTCAGATGTTCTGATAAAGCAAGGATTACATAAGAGGAATAATAACAAATAATAAAGTTGCTTTCCCCAAAATTATAACATTGACTCTTTCACTATTACATTATATACATTATTATATTAAATACATATATATATATACACACATACACATATATGTAATGTTGTACATTATATATTTTGTATTTTCTTCTTTACAAGGATGGTAAGGTTCCGCAAAGAAGCGGGATAGACAGAAGAGGTGGGTAGCATTTTAAAGCATCGTACCTGAACACATCAAAGCCAGGAGAGCTCTCAGCTTCATGGGCATCAGTCCCTTTTACATTCTTAGACTTTTGCTGTTAGTGTAATCAAATGAGTATTCACTACATATGAACAACTTGACATGCATCCCCTGCAAACACTGCACTAATGTTTTATTATGAATAGTACAGAATCCAAGAATACTTTCTCACTGCACTGCATTCTCTCTGAATTTAGTACAGGTCTTCAGTGCTCAAGAGCTACTTCAAAATCCTTCAGAAGCCAATTGTGGTTTGTACACCTCTTTCAAGGAGAAAGAGGAAAAGTAAAGATACTATTTTTTGACAATAAATATACTTTAGACCATTTCTTCCTTAAAGGGAAACCCAGACTGGGATTAAGCACGTAAAAGAAACTTAATATATGCAGTTGCAAAGCTTTTAGCAGAAATTTTAAGTTTACAAAATCAATATCAATAATAATTACAGAATAGACTAATATAAAGAAAATAATGTTTTGTTCATTTTCTCTCCTTAGCCTACCAGTAACAGCACAAGAAACTCTCCAAAACATTTTCAATAGTGTTAAAATTAATCAGTAGCTACTTTTACATGGAAGCATCTAAACAAAAATTACAAGAAAAAAAAAATCAGTGTTCATCAAACTGTACCTCTATGTTTGAGTAACTTTTCTAAAACTAGTAGATCCTTAATAGGAATGAATCTATGTTCCACTGAGTATTCAAGACTTTTTTCCTTCCTGGTGTTCAATCAATTTTAAAAAAAAAAAAAAAAAAGGAAGAAAAAAAGACAAGAATATTGCATTAGCTCAAAACTGGAATTCAACTTCATCAATTAATCATTTAACATAAATAGGAAAACCTAACAAAGTTGTATAATAAAGCACAAACTTTGCTCTTAACGTATGCTTTCAAGATCTGAGTAATTATGGTGTTTTCAAAGATATTATCTGGATTTATACTGACTCAGATGAGAAGACAGTAAAAAGTTGAAAAGTAGAAGAAAATCAGCACTTCATGAAGTTTTATGATTGCATAATTTTACTGAAAATAATGGAATTCTGTTGTCAAAAACATATTGAACTGACACCTGACCCACACTTTTTACTATCTCAACATGAGTTTCAGGACTGGTAAAAAAAATAAAACAGTGAGATTAATTATTACATTAAAATTATTTTCACAGGTAGAATTTTGTTTCTTTTCAATGTGTTTCATAGCCCAACTGAACTGATTCAGACCATTATAAAGAGTGCTATGACAAAGATTAATCACGCGAAAGCAATTCCATAAGAAAGAAAGATATATATATATATATTTAATTCAGTCAATAGCACTGAGTCTGTCATGTAAGAGAGGAATGGAGAATTTTCTGAACAGAAAACGGAGCTGCCTTTCTTATGGCAATTCTTAAGAGTCAACAGAGATTTGTGTTTGACCTGATTAGGCACTGGAGGAGAATGGAATAGGATAAACGGGACAGTCTTGGCTATACTGAATTCAAAGAATCCTCAGACCACCTCTTAAAAGTTTATTCATTCAGGTAAGTTGGAACATAATGATAAAATATTAGAAAAAATATTTAGCAGCTGCATTCCAATGGAAAGAACAGTCTTGGACATATATTTACTAACTTGCCTGCTGTTACACATACTCTCTAAAATACTATAAATTTTTATGATACATTCTGGTCTACCAGAGAAGGATTGCTCCAGTGTAACAAATGAAAACATGAATCAATTCAGTCCAGGAGGACTGCAGTTCAGATTCTCACCATACTCATATAACACAAGTCTGTTGAAATATGAATTTAGAATAGTGTGATCAAGCAGACATAATGAGTCACTGGATACATTAGAGAAAGTAATGAAGTGGATTTTTTGCCAGAGTTAATTGGTTTAACATGACATAAGATGCTGATGCCATATATTCTCATCAGAACATACACAGCTCTCTTCAGTATCAAAAACAATACCAGACAGCCATATTGCAGGATAGACATAACAGTCTGCTCACCCGCTGGCATTTGAAAGCATCTTGAGATAATTTGTCACTTTTAAAAGCTATTGATTTAATTAAGGTCTTACCGATTTTGTCCCTTAAATTCTTTCAGTTTTGAACATTATTAAGCTTTTTCTCACTCCTCCTTATCTAACTTTTATCTGGGTATAGAAAAAGACTATTATACCCATCTGGAAACCCACAAGCGTGCAGGTGTGTTACCTTTTTAAGGAGCAAAAGGCAAGTAAGATGGGCAAGTGATGCTCGTATGGTGTTTATTTTTAGTAGCTTAAGATGATAAAAGGAACAGATGTTTGTTAATGGTATCAGAAAAGCCTGGCAATATGTTCATAATAATAATTACATTTTTGAAATCAATCTGTGAGTCAACAATTTCACATTCCTACTACAAAGGTTAGCATAAAGTTAGAAGGATTAAATACAACTAGAAACTTGGGTTGCAATTAAAATGTGGTCAGTCAATGTTCTCCTGTTTAGTTTTGGATTTTAATGATGTTCAAAACTCAGATCAATAGTAGCTTGCAAAAATGTGAACAGTATTCTGTTCAGTCAGACTCTAAAGTGTCATTAAAATAAACTACAGCCATACAAGTAAATATCATACAAATTATTTACTTGCATATATCATAGAATGATAGAATGGTTTGGGTTGGATGGGACCTTAAAGGATTATCTATTTTCAATCCCCTTACCATGATCATTTGGAAATGTTATGAAAAGTGTTTGTTTTCCAAATCTTTGCTGAAACAATTTATACACCTTTCGGTAACAGTTCTAAAAAAAAGATGCTAAAATAAATAGGCAAAGCTAGACAAGTTGTGTCAAGTATCATTATCACTGTTCAATATCAGAAAAATTATGGCCTTACTCTCACTCTCAGCCTAATTTCAAAACTGTTTTTTGTTGTTGTTGTTGTTTGGTGGGTTTTTTTTGTTTTTTGTTTTTTTTTGTTTGTTTTTTGGGGGGGTTATTAACGTATGCTAAATAAGAAAGCATGATTTAAGTGTTGAAGATTTGAATGTGTAAACAGGTTATACGGACCACATTCTTTTTATATCTACACCTCGCGTGTTAAGTATGTAAACATATTTTAAGATTACACTTTTGTTTTACTGTATCTATGCATATAAATTTATATACTTTAAAATAGTATATTTTATATTCATATTAAATGCATGGTTAGAGAACCTTTTTTTATGTTTTAGCACCAACCTTTTTCACACTATTGTTATTTTTATATATGTACCTAATTAAATAGAAGGCCTGTGTTACAAAACTCAATTTGTATTTTACACTGGTGATAACCATTTTCATACAGAAAAACACTCAAAAGTATAAGAAATTTTGCCATCATATAGTGAAATTGTAAAATAGTAGAACTGTATTATTTTATGTAAAAGTGGCGTTTTTTTTTTTCTTAAAAAGTGTACAGAAATTTCTATTATACATTAAATGAAACAAGCAAAAGAATATCACAGATCAGAGAGAGGTGGGATTAGTGTCAGAACAGGGCATGTTCGAGTACTGGCTTCTATTTTGGTGTGATTGACTTAGTGGTTGACAGCAGAAGTAACAGATGGGAAAAACAAGTGGGTCAGAAAAATGTCAGGACAAAATCCAAACACTGCAAAACAATAACAGCATCATTAGTAAAATATAAATAGGAATCAGATGTATTTTACAGCAATAGATGAAGTAAAATGAAAAATTATTAGGCATTTATAATATGTGAAAAGCTAAGGAATGGTGCCAGTTACTAATGTCTTAATTCTGCTGCAATGTTCTCATCTTATAAAAATACAATCCTGAAGAAGTACTAAATAAAAATTAGATACTGAAACACTAATACCAATGGAAGTTATGAGGCACTCCCAGAGCCTCCAGGGTTTCATTTGGCTGGCCTGTTTAACATGAACTTGTAATTGTCCTCTGAATCAAGATGATGACATCGGGTTTGAAAGTTTCAAACGATTTAAGGATCTGAAGAAAACATTTTGTCCCTTTATCATATATGGTAGCTGCAAAATGCAGAGAGTGTAAGTAATACAGTTGCAACTCTGTCCTGAGAATCGCGGAAAAAAATTACCTGCCTCACAAGAACAAGTGCAGAACACAACACAACATAATCAGGTACTGCACAGGTAGTACAGTAGTGAAGGAAAGACAGGTGGTCATTGACAATACAGCAACATTTATGAAAAAATATTACTTTAGCCCTATTTCATCCAAACAAACCAGTATTTTAAACAGAAAAAAAAATCTTATATACCATAATTGACAAGTAAAATAAAAATACTTTTTTGAAAATTTGCAAATGACATGGAAAAACAACCACATGGAAACACAGAAGAAATTTAAAGAATATAAAAAGAGAAGGCCAAAAAAGGAAAAATAAATAAAAAACATACCATAAACAAACACATGTGTAGAACAGTGGAATATTTTTTCCAAAACCACTGAAATCTTCTAAGATCTTGAATTGTCAGCTTAAGTATGCACAGCATGCAGGAAGTTCAGTAGATTAAAAATTTCCTCAAGAGATGTTACAGATATAATCACAACAAATTTTGTGCATCTGAGTACCAATTTCACTGCCCGTTTAGAGATAATGGATATCTCCCTTTAAGTAGTTAAATGATTTGCTTTGGCTGTAGTTGCCAGCAATATTTTATAAGCCTTTGAAAACTTTATTTGGTTAGTTAACTAAACTAACAGCTAATGCATATGGTGAACACTCCTAACCAGCTCACTAGCTTGTTCCTACTTTTAATTGTTCTTCACTGCATAATGACTACACACCTAGCTACAGTGGGGGGAAAAAAGGATCTAAAAGCGTAACACAACTTTGAAAGCATACATGCCCATAACAAATGCCTGATTTCAGTATCTTTGTAAGTAAAGATTTAAAAGTTTACTACCTCTATAAAATTAAATATTCACGAATCTCTCATTTCTGTACTGTCTTTCATATTATGTAAATTATATCATCATGAACAATGCAATTATACTGACACAACTCCACACAACCAACAGATTTAGCTTGCCTTTAGATGCCCGTGTATAGCCTTAGTTTGAGGGAGAGCAAGGAAATTGAGAGTAATGAGTACTGTGGCTAATAAATAAGTGAATTAAGAACAGCTAACACAGGTGGTAAGATTAAGCATTGCTTCCTTAGGTAATACAAAAGGTGTAGGTTTGTCACTTAACTCCATCCTCTCTAAGTAGCCATTAAATGGTATTCTTTCCTCTTTTACCTTCCATTGTTTTTCTTTTCAAAGTACCTACAATAGCCTGCATCTACAGTATTAAGACAACTATCTCTGCCTGTAATGGCAATTTCACCTTTCATTGCTTGATTAACAAACTAAATAAAAAGATTTGGGTATTCTCTCTCATAAAAGTTTTACACTAGAAAAAAAGCATGAAATACACAATTTGTGTTTTGGAACTCTCTATTTTCTTGATAAAAGGCTGTTTCTATAACCTAGATATTCTATTTCACATACTTTTTAACCAGTGGCACAGAATAAGGTGCAGTGAAAGTATAAACAACTGTATGCAAAAAAACAGTACTTTTGCAAGGTATCCTGCTAAGGACATAATTAATTTATGAGTAAATTGTAATCACATCCAATTACAAATTTACTGCATAGCAAGATAAAGTGATTGTATTGATGCTTCACTAAAGTATAATAATATTCTGTAGTTTAGTTCACAAACTTAGTGAGAAGATGCAGTTCACCCCATACAGAGTACAGCAGTCAGTCTTGCTCATCTCGAGCAAAGACTTCAAAAAAAGTAGCTTAGATATGTACATTTTATCCCCCCCTTTCCTGGATATATTTTTGTCATTTCAAATACCAAATACTCAGCAAACAATCTGTCCATCTGTCCAGGTACATAAATAGATTTTTACCAACAATGAATGTTAGATTTGTGATAATTACAAGAATCAACACATTTTGAAAATAATTAGTACTTACCTTTACTTCTTGAGCCCTCCTGATTCTTTTCCTGCTGCAATTAAAAGTAGAAATATGTATTATTTTCAGTATTAATTACCACATAAATCATAGACACACGGATTCAAAAGAAGCTTAGTCTAGTTCCTCCTCCTTCCTGTTCTGAGAAGAAGTCAATTATGCTGCATAAAGTTTCCTATACCACGTGTTTTTAAAGTCCCCTACAATTTTTCACACCTTTTTTCCACAATGACAGTGATTAAGCACCAGAACATGACCCAGAAGAGGTCATGCAATCTCTGCCACCTTATGTCTATCTTGGGAGATGTTTAAAATTCAACTGACCAAAACTCTCTACAATGTGATGCTACTTTGAAATTAGATCGGCTTTAATCAACCGGACTAGGTAACCATCAAGGTGACCACCAGCCTAAAGTACAAGACTTCCATGAGATAAGGAGGGAGGACCAGAACCTTGCAATCCCTGGATCAGAGCTTAACTCTCTTCAAAATTTTCAAAAGTTTCATCCCAGATGAAACAGACTGAATCTCCTCAACTACAAATAAATTTCTCTCCCCCTCTTCCAGCCCTTCTCCTGTTTTTCCCTGCTTGCTTGCAACCCAGTGAACATAGAATACATTTCATCTTTAAAGCAAACCAAAGTAGTCCTCTCTTGGTTCAGTTGTCTTCCAAGTCTTCCCTTCCTATTTTTTAACATTTAAAAATGTGTTGTCTAAAGGATTCCAATATTCCAATTTAGACCTTTCTAAAACCAAGGACTTTTTAAATTACATCATCTCTGTAACTGCATCAGCAACATATAACATATACTGACATATTTCAAAATAACATTTCCCTTCCAAAAAGAGTATGCCACATCTTATTCATAGTCAGCAAGTTTTTCACTATGATCCCCTTAGTTCTTCACTATGTAACCTACCAATTGTTTCCTACACCACTGGATGCTCCTACCTGGACGATGCTGTTTTTAATCTTAAAGATATCAGCACTACCTCTCAGGCTGACCCACTTGTCTCTAGTTCAGGTCAGAATATTTGGCTTACCTAAGTCAATTCTAGCTCTGCTTCCTTACCCTGAAAATCTCTGAATCCCTCCCCTATGAGTGTAAGAAAATAGATTTTCCCATCAACCTTAAACATGTTACCAGGATTTTAGTCTCATAGATGGTGAATATTTATAGAATAAATATGTTAATAAAGAATTATTAACATGGCTTTAACCATGTTAAATGTGTTGACTTACTTCCACCATGCTTTGTTAGCAAAATTGCATCAAATATTCTTAAAAAACATTTGTTTCAAAATTATTAGCACAAAATAAAAGTTTTAAATGGCTGAAATTTATCATTTTACTATTTTAAACCAAAAATGAGGTCTAGGTTATATTTTGTTCAAAACACACAAGCATTTCCAGCCTCACACTTCCAACAAATATACATTCTGATATTTTTTTTCCAAAAACTTCTAAGCTTTTGTAATTTAATTGCACAACAATTCTTAAACAAGTTTCTGAATAATGAAGCCCCACTGTTGCTGAAGGAATTTATTTTTTATATGAACACACATTTATTAAACAATACTTTCCAGTTATATTACTTTTTTCACATACTAAAATATGGAATTAAATTCCATTTGAAAAATAATGGTATATTTAAATAGAAAACTTTAAGTGGTATGCTTATTAAATGCTCTACTTTCCATACCTCTAACAGTATGACCATGTCTTGCTGAAGAACCCAAGTTCCTTTCTTAGTATTATTAGTAAAAACTCATCCATAAGAAACAAAGAAACAAGTAAAATACACATTGAGAAAAACAAGAAACTTTCAAAGAGTCAGTGATTTCATTTACTAAAAGACTCGCTCTGAATACTCTGAAACTACAACCCAAGTTGACAGCTCTTTTGTTTATTTGTTTTGATTTTATTTCACTATTTGACACACATCCCATTGGTTTCCTGGCAACCAGCACAGACTTTTTCCTCATTCAACCGGTAACTGCTACCATATCATGTGCTCCTAATCTAACTTAGGAGTATTTTATGTTATGACCGACAAGTTATTTCTTCAGAAATGCTGAAGTCTGTATACATATTTCATATTTTCCAGTTAACATGAGAAATTTTCTTTAGTAGTGCACCTGCGTGTAACTGCACGTACTCACTGAACACTCTCAAGTCACCTGCACGAGAGAATGCAGCTGATGGGAGTGGTTACCTGCATTATAGGAGGAGGTAACATGGCTATAATGAGAAAGTACTGACATTAAATGGTTGCTGAACACTGACAAGAGTAAAGTCTGACAGCCTGGAAACTGCAGGCCTGGGAACTCGGCCTTTGGCCTAACGACTCAGCTGAGGAACCAGGGCCATCCTTGAAGTACAGCTGGACACCAGAGAACCAGAGGCATCCTGAACGTACCATTGATAAAGACAAAATAAGAAACAAAAGAATATATCACCTGAGACAGTAAAAAATAGCCTGGGAAAGAGGAAGCTGGCCTGAAAAAGTGGGTATCGACACGAGAAGTTTTTGTTTACAAAAAAGGAAAATATTGAACATTATCATCTATTGGCTGTCTTAGGATAAAGACCAACATTAACAGTATCTATTAGTTACCTGAAGTGATGATGTCCTACACCCTCTTACATCTCAGTGATACAAAAAGGGCCTGATTTTTACCAAAAATAGAGACTCCCTCTCTGAGAAACTTCCTGTGCTGCATGTGCTCCTTTCTCTCTATTGTGTTGTGGTTTTGTTTTTTTCGTTTTTTTTTTTTCTCCTCCTTAAACAGGCTGAAGCTTTGCTGGAACATTGGGTTAACTCTGTGATGCTTCAGTGTAAACTCTGCAGTGGGTGGTCAGTCTCCTCTGAGATTAGTTTTAGACCCTGTAAGGTTGGTCCCTCTGAGATCAGTTTTCACTAGACCCCTGTGAGGTTGGAATGGGCTAGACCTCTCTTCTGGGATCAGTCTGATACATTTGGTACCAGTGTCTTTATGAATATGTATATATGCATATAATATCTATAATATAGATAAGTATAACCTGTCATATGTATATTTGCTGTTATAGCATCAATAAGTTTGCAATCTGTAAGTATATTCAGTGCCATAGTATTTTGATAGGTTTGTTGAACCTAAAATACTAATCTATATTTGCTTCCGTATTACTTATTTTTACTACATCTAATTGCCTTCCTACTATTTCTAATCACTGCTACCACTAATTAGTGCTATTCCCTCAATATCTATGTCTGATATATTTGCTTCCTGTAGTAGCTTGTTATCTATACACATGCTTGCCTTATTAATCATAGTATGCTTGCTGGTGCTGATTTTGTGGTAAAATAAAATCTTTAGAAATAAAACTTCTGTGTCTTTTGTGTATTATGAAATCCTATGACCTCACTGTTGCTATACATATATATCCATAGGCCAGGTTAACTCCCCCCGCCTTTGGATCATGACAAGAGTAAACAGAACTTGTTGCATATCATGATATTCAGTGTAAAAATACACTGAGCTAGTTGTCTCCAATGACATGAGAAAAAACTATGTGAACTTACTCAACGCAGCAATCTGTCCCCAAAAATTTCAAACTTCTCTTCTGCACAATAGTTGCTCAACATGTTATCCATTTTGTGTACTGCAAAGTATTCAAATATTTTCTGTTTTATAAATTCATGTCAGAAAAATGGCATTGGGAATAGGCTAAGTGCAAAACACTTTTACAGGTCTATTTCTATTATAGGATATATTTATTTTAAATATTTGAACAGAAAAAGTAGACATTTACTTATCCTATTGCTGCAATTTATGTGGTATCTTTAACACTCTATAAACTACTAATAACAAAATGAGTGTACTGACTACAATCCAGGCCTAACTGCATTGTTTTATTTGATCAATAAGCTCCAAAGATTTGTTGTTATGGTGCACATATCAACTTCTTTGAGTCTTCAATACGCCAATATTGTACAGATAAATCTAAGGAAAGATGTGAATACCTATAACAATGTAAATGTTTTTCTGGACTGTGTACTCACTTTTTTTTAAGAATTAAAAAAAGACTTTTTTATAAAAAAGACTTATAAAAAGACTTTTTTATATGAAATATCTTAAGACTTCTTTTACTCCATAAAAACAAGTTTCAGGGAAAGAAGGCTTTAGCTGGTAATGTCTTTCATTTTCTTTAAAGTCATAATTTTCTTAATATCATTATTTTCTTTTATTTCAGCTGAAGATTTTGGAGCAGCTTTGCATGGCATCATTTTCTCAAAAGACACAAATTTTAAGTGTAAGCTACCATTTAATCTACAAAGAAAACCTTTGCCAGCAGATCACAGAACAGCCTTGGTGCAGTATGCCTTCTGCCAGCAAGACCCTTGGTAGCAGCAAAGTGCATCCAGAAGAAAAGAGAAGACTGTAAGCCTAAAGTTATTTCAAGGTTAACCAGTGATTAGAGTGGGTAGAGCATCTCTGAATTGCGAAATTAACCCTCTGGCTAGCAAAAGCCTGTTACAATAAGAGCCTTTTCAACTGAAACATAGTGAAAAAATATAGAAGAAAAACTTATATTGAAGGTGCATAAAATACAGTTCTCTTTCTTATTATTAAAAGATATAAGTATATGGACTAATTTATGTAGAAAACCATAAAGAAGCAATGACTTATGTAATTGAATAAATGTTATAAGCACCTATAACTTAGGAAAATAAAGTTCAAATGCTCAGGGGAGCAGGAACTCTCCCTGGTTGAACAGAAAAACATGAGAGAAGTAAGCAAACAATTGCTTATAACAAAATAAATTTTCACTTGCATTTGGGCTACACATTAGTGATTATATTAGTGATTATCTACTGCTGTAAGTCACCTGTAAGCAGAACAAATTATCCAAGGATTTTTGATTTGCTTCAATGTACCAAAATAGTTTTGAACCTAGAAGTCTCAAACAAAATTAATCAAATTCCATGGCTTTGCATCATTTTGTGTTGCATCATATTGTAGCAGTCCGATGAAATGTATCAATGCAGAATATATTAGAACTGTAAAGAAGCCTTTCTGGTGTGTCCAACAAACTGAATTCAATGCAAACTTTTCAAAGCACAGTGGATAAAAGTGGAAAAAATATCAAATTTTCTGCTGTGTTTGTGAACTAAAGAAGATCATGGATGGCTGGCCCCACAGTTTGCTATTCTGGCAAATTATAATTTATAAGCTATTTGCAATATATATATCAAACTAGACTGTAAAAAAAAAAAGTTTTAAATATAAACAAAAAAAATCTCCTTTCCAAGTGTTATTTTCTCTGTCTCAAAACACAAAATAGCATCAATTTCTCTTCAAACATCTTGACATTATGACAATGAGCAATGTTACTGTTCAGAAATGACATTCTGTAAATAATTTTGTAATATTATCAAGTTTGATTTCAGATAAAGGGTTTTGTATTAGCAAGAAAGGGAGTAGAACAGGATAGTCAAAGGGACTCTCAATGAGCAGTGATTCAAAAGAAGGTACGCAGATGCTTACAAAAAAGACCAGAGCTGATCTGTACAGGTAGATAATGTTTTAGAACTAACAAAATACACCAGACCATTGTAGGAACAGTAGTTTTGTAGCCCTATTTAAGTATGCATTATGTTCATTTTGTTTGTTTTTCTCTTCCTGAAAGGAAAAGAGTAGGTATTTACAAACCACAGACGTTGCACATAGACACCGAATTCCAGTTAATTCTGTGTTCTTACAAATCAAACTACATACTACATCTAGAGCCTCACTCATTTGCCTGCCTGAGTTGTCTGCCTAGAGTGGGCTAGAAGATAAGTCTTATTTCTCTTTTGCAAAACTCAGGAGAAATCCTCTTTTCCCAATCTGCTGTATTTAAAAAGCAACTGCTGAATTAATGGAATTCTTACGATAAGCAAAGTGCTAATTAGTCTAAAGCATATAGGACTTCGTCCTTGTAATGCGACAAAAATTAAAATAATTTAATAAACATAAACCACTAATTACAGAAACTGATGAAAGAGGGAATGCAAACTTATTTGCTTAATTAACATTTTATAATGAAAATTTATCATTAGTCAGATCATAAAATGTAGTTAAAATGCAGAAAAATACTTGTGTGTTCATTACCTTTAATGATCATTCTGCAGTTGGGGATACTTTGCTACTATATATTAACTTTAAAGAAAAAAGCATTAAAGGAATAATTACTGTTACATATATTTCAGTGAGAGATATTACCAAAATAATACATTTTAGCATGCTGTTAAAACATGTACAAGCTAAGATAGTAGAACATCTACATATTAGCTTATATTAATACAACGGGTTATGAAATTCAAATTATAACGCACAGAAACTATTTATTTATGGATGAAATAATAGCTTCTGGTCACAGCAAGTAGAGAGCACGTGCACACAAAGCAATTTGGTAAAGTATTCTCAGAACCAGTTTGATCAACGACATTATGCTGAGCATTTGTATTTCAAAAAAATTCACAAAATCAGACTTTATCACATACTCTCAGCAACTGCAGTACAATTGCAATTCGAACTCAAAACACATGCAAAGTAGCAACAAGATTTGCATTTGTAAAGCTCTCCTGTCAAGTAGCAGTAAACAAGGCCTTGCCTCCATCTAGTACAGTAAGAATGAGCAAAACGTGACCCATTTTGCTGCTGCTCTTGTCAGAACATGACTTGTCAGAGAAAGCATGGTAATTTAATGTTTGCAACAGGATTCTTGTGCTGGTATTCTGCATACACAGCTCAATCCTGTTGGACATTGCTACCATTTATGGAAGCAAATTCTGGGAAAATATTATGTTACAGACTGTTCTTGGATCAGTTAACACATCATGTGAATGTATGATTGCATGAAAGAAGCAAAACACAGAGAGAGTTGACTAGGCAGAAATAAGGAAAAAAAAGCTCTTGAAGTTTTCACAGAATTATTGACATGCCCAGGATTAGTTAGCACTGAATAAAAGGAGTCTTACAGTAACCCTTAGAGGCCTATGGAGAACATTTGGTGAAGTCTTGAATAATGAACCCCTAATAAAAGGGACACAACAGTATTTGAGAAGCCTAGATGCTGAAGTGATGAAGTGCAAGATTTGTTTCATTAAACAAACAAATGAACCCCACAGAGATCAGGGTTGGGCAAATCTGTGAAATCTGATTTTTTTCTTGCTTTGCTGATTTAGATCCCTGATCAATATGAAGAACAGGTCTACAACACAGCAGTCCCTGGAAGAAGCTGTTCTTTGCATGCAGCAAATTACAACCCCTTAAAGCAAAGGGGCAGCAGAGAAGAAATAAAGATATGCAAAAGTTCCAAATCACCTTGTCCCTACCTGTATG
This sequence comes from Anser cygnoides, assembly GCF_040182565.1. Classification (NCBI taxonomy): domain Eukaryota; kingdom Metazoa; phylum Chordata; class Aves; order Anseriformes; family Anatidae; genus Anser; species Anser cygnoides. Next base: position 51,029,155 of record NC_089876.1, read on the forward strand.
TTTTTAAAGGAAACTATCTCAAGACCATGCTTCAGCAAAGCATACATTTTGTTCTGTCCATAGAAGCTCTGCAAAAAGGCTGATCCACAGTTTTTCTATTTAGGCATGTCTGACTGTGCATTAAAGCAAAGCTCATGGATGTCTTGGTAGTGCATATACTAGTCTTAAAGGCAGCCTTGGATCCTCTAAGACAGAGTAAACAAAACCTTGGTCCTTGAGGTGGAACAATTGCTTCAGGCTAAAGTCACAGTCTTAAGCTTAATGTTCTTCAGCAGCATTCATTAGCAACTGCATTGAAATAACTTCATGTTTATGGCACAGTAACATTGTATAAACCAAAAAGATTTGTGGAAAACTGATTACATTCTACAGAATAATACTTTTCAAAAAAAAAAAAGCAGAGAAACATAGAAGTATTTTAAAAGCAAAGATTCTTCAGGTGAGCTTACGTATGAAGGACTGATGATGACACATTTCCTAAAATTGCTGCCTGGTATAGAAAGACTTGCATGCAGCAAGCTACAGATAGCTCCCAAGAGCTAGGAGTTAGAGTTAGGCCCATACACCCCAATGACTACTGTAGTTGAAAAGAAGATGAGAAGTAGTTTTGATTTTTATCTTATCTTTAAATTCAAGACCCTCATTTAACTAAATCATTGCTTTTTAGTAGGATTCTGAAATGCTTTTCTATTATCGTTTTACTTTTGATAAAAGATCTTGTCCAAGAGTAATCTTAAGGATACTGTGGGCCCAATAAAACGGTAGGCAAAGGCCAAATAGTCTTTCCTCCACTTTACTGAAGCAGAAAATGGCCTGTTTTCAAAAGTGTGTGTTATTTTAACAGGGTAAAAAAAAAAAAAAAAAAGAATCTTCATGTTGACATTATGGATCAACTCTTCCATGGGCTGTTGCCCTTCTATACTCACACTGCTTTCATTAGAAGAGTTGTCCAAAACCAACTGGCCAAAGCTCTAAGCCAAATAGGAAAAAACTTCAAATGAACGTGTATAGAGGCTTGCTCTGGGTAAATTTTTTAGGCAGCTCACTTTTACAGAAATATGATGTAACTGTAATTTCTGGTTCTAGTATTATGACTTTATACCTCATTTTTTATGGCAGACCAAATCCAAATTAAATTCATAGACAGTTTCATGGAACATGGGAGGAAAAAAAAATGTTCTATTAATTTTAGATGTAGTGTTGTTCTTTTTATACTGCTTTAATCACTAAAATACCTAATGCATGGTTGAAGTAGTGAAGAGGTATATTGCATTGAAACTTACTGAATGCTATTACAACCAAAATGGCTTCTGTACAGAGGAATATATAAACCAATTTGTCTCATCAAATGCAGGCTACAACTTGCATGTAAGTGGGAGGTGCTATGCATGCTACATAAATGATGGTTATACAACAGTAGATTACGGTTGTGCTTATTTTTGCATTAAACTTTAAGTGCTCCAATAATCAATGTACAATTATGCTAGCCATACATGGCAATATAAGACTTTCTTTCAACCCACCAAGAAGGAAATGCGATAACACAGGAGAAGTTGATAAGGTGCCATAGATGAATAGTACAGAATCACAGAATGGTTGAGATTGTAAGGGACCATTGGAGTTCTACTGGTCCAACCCTCTTGCTCAATCACAGACACCTACAGCAGGTTGCTCAGGACCATGTCCTGGCAGACAAAAGATGGCTTTTGAAGATCTCCAAGGGCAGAGACTTCACAACCTTTCCAGGCAACCTATTCCCGTGCTCAGTTATCCACACAGAAAATAAGTGCTTTCTGACATTTAAACAGAACCTCTTATAGGCCAGTTTGTGTCCACTGCCTCATGTCTCATCACTGGGCAATGCTTCAAATAGCCTGGCTCAGTCCTCTTTGCACCCTCCCTTGAGGCATTTATAGGCAGTGATAAGATCTCACCTGAGCCTCCACTTTTTCAGATTGAACAGTCCCAATTCTTTCAGCCTCTCCTCATAGGAGAGGTGCTCCATTCCCCTATCTTTGTAGCCCGTATATATATACGTATCATAGAACATGAGAGGGAAAAAAAAGTTCTACTATATATACACACACACACTCTTGTCTTTCCTTGTATAAGCTAATAATATTCAGTGTATATATTTATTTCGGTATTATCTGAACACACTCTGGATTTGAGTAGACAAAGAGGAGGGAGAGAGATCTCCAAGAAGCAGTATTTTAGTATACTGAATTATCACCAGAAACTCTAAGAGACAGGATGGGTATTCCATTATCTTCCCCCACATCTGAGCTCCTAAAACTCCAGGTACTACCGTAATTACTGAAAAGTATTATATTTCCTTACAATATAGTGTTATTTTTCTCCAAAAATAAAAAATAAAAATGTGCAGATGGGTTTTCACTGCACAATTCCCAATGACATTAATGGAAGTAATTTGCCTAAAACACCTATTCGTTTTTTAAAATTTCAGAGATGGTTTTTAAGTGTAATTTTCTAAAGTGTAATTTTCTAAAAACCACATAATGTGTTGTTGCATTTTATTATTCAGCCTGTCTGAGGTTCATTCTGATCTTATCTTTCCTCTTTGCAGAATTCTGTCTAGATAAAAGAAAATCTGCAGGAAGAACGACAATTAGAGAGTATAGACATGTCAGCATCGACATCAATTACCTTCTTACAATCCAGGAATGCAAGTAATATTTAGTCTGAGGACATAATTATGGGTAAAACTGTAGTATATCTACCAGTATTGATTAAAACCAATGTGATGAGGATTTTCTAGTAATAATTTGTTTTTTCTACCATTCATCTTACAAGGACAGATAAGGTAGCATTACAAAGGAAAAGAGAAGTTCATGATAAGAATATTAATCAGCTGCATCTGTCCTTTTGTAAAGTGTTTAACTATATATTTCAGGAACACATTCATTTTACCAGAGATTTGATGAAAGGTTGATAAAAATGGGTACTTCATTACCCATTTATGAAACTAGAACGCAGAATTAAGATTTTTCTTCTTATTATTGAATCTTAGAAAAATTCAAGATAAGCTTAATATATGATTGTTGCATTTCAACTATTTTCTTCTAAAATGAAATATAAAGTAGAGCTATATATGCTACAAATATAGCAACAATTCATTACTGTCCCCCTACCGTGAAGTAGGCAATGTATTGTAAAGCTTTTAGTTATTTTCTCTTGGAGTTAGTGTTGATAGGAAGTAACTTTAAATATATATACACATACGCAGAGAGCTGCAATAATAATTCAGGAAACATCTGAAGTTCTAATCTAGTTGATAAGTGTGTATTTTTAATTATATTTACTTTTTTATTAAAAAAATAATAAATCTCCCCTGCCCCAAACCTATTACTGATACTAGCAGACGTGGCTAAAATACAATTTGTTTTTAATAATAGACTATAAATAATCTGTCTTACAAAGATTTCCTTGTATCAATTCAAAATTTCTGTCAGTTTCTCAGTCTTTTCATTATCCTCCATTTTACTGACTTTTTAATAGCAGCTGTTGTGTTTGTAAGATTTGCACTCAGAAATCTGCCAAGCTGCCAGACAGTTCCATGGTCAAACATGTGATCCTTCCTGGTAACTTCCATTTTGGCTACTAGCTTCTTTCGTAGTTTCTGAAAGATTGCATATAGTTAATCTAAACAGAGGAGGCTTGTTAACTCTGAACAGGATATTATCAAAATTATTACATGGAGAAAATAAATGAGTACCAAACAGAAGACTTTCATTGCATCCTATCTACTGAAGTACATATCAGGAAGCAGTCATTGGAAAGAGAGGACAGATGCATCAGAGAGATAAATCTGTTCTTTGGTTTATTATTAATAATGAACCATCAAGAGAAATGATTTGAAAATATTAAGGCATGAAATGTGTTTGAAGACTTGGTAATTTTTATTTCTATATTTTTTAATGGTATGCCTTACTCATGTTCCAGTTATAGCAGGAAGGAAATTACATAGAGATAAATGGGAGAACTTTACAAGGAAAACCAGATTAGTTAATGCAGTGGTTTCTCAGACCTTTAAAAATAAAATAAAATAGAATAAATCAATTGCAATGGGATTGGTCTTTCACAAGTTTTAGGATCAGTTTGCTGTACTACAGTAATTAAAATAAAACACTTTAAAGTTCTTGTTTATCCAGTAGAATTTTCTCATGTAAAAAGCAATGCTGAAAACCAAATGATTTAACACGAAAATAATGTTAGATAAACCAACAAAATTGAACATATTCTGTTAAAATAATGCAATATTAGTTATGTATTACTTGCATTGATGTACGAGTACAACATCTAGAAAAGAGTAATAGAAATTAATAGCATTCCCATGAACCACTCTAGAGAATGGAAGATTGTGCTGATGCCTCAGAAAAGTGGTAGGTCTTATTTCTCCTCTGAAATTACACTTTAAACTATAGGTTGTTCATTCGAGGTTACAAACCCATAATTATAGGTTATGCATTAAACAAATGACTGATAATTTTGTTTTGGTTTGTTTTCATGGGAAGAGGTGAAGTATAAGGAACAAGCTTGTTAAATTTTTATCATTTTAAATTAATTTTTTTTTTTTTACTATGTCCTTAGTAGGAGAGTTCAAGTGCAAAGCAAGTTTTTTGATAGAATTAACAATGAACGTTAAACAGATGTGATTGGTATCATGTGATGGTTAAAGAAATATTTAATGCTGCTATACTTAATTCAGGAAATATGAACAGTCTGTACTGATATTTAACAAGCTACATTAAATGCAAACTTCGAAATACTGAAGAGCTAAAGAGACAGTTCAAGTGAAACAATTATCACTTGCTCATTTCCTGGGTCACTTTCAACAAGGTCAAATAGTAACATTTTTTAATTATTAAAGTTTGTGAGATCTTTGTTTTAAATTTTATATTTAAGGCTTTAACTTTCTATGTTCTTAAAAGTATCTAAGCATAGCCATATCAATGCATAACAATCAAAGTACGCATAATTAAGACATCTTTTAATTAAGGTCTCATTAGACTCTCCATTTTCTTTGTGTGTCAGGCCGGAATAGAGCTACAAAAACCATTAAAGTTTTTAACGGGCACATTAACATTCATCCTCATTATTTGAAAGCCAAATAAAACCACTGTGGAATTTGTTTGTTTTTAATGAAAATCAAGTCTGAAACTGAAAAATATCAAATTCTCCTATTTTTTGGTTGAAAGGAATTGAGCATGGTGATGGATGTAGTACTCATCCAATAACAGTTATCATGGAAGAAGTTTTGAGAAACAAATAGAATGCCCTGATTTTGAACTACGTAAGTGATCCCAACAGTAAATACAAAAGGGAAAAAACAGTAAAAATAACATGTCATGCGTATAGTAATCTAGGCAGAACTGGAAGCATCCCAGCATAAGCACAGCCTACTTGAGTAACAGTAGTCCACAGGGTAAGAGGACAGAAGCTTATGAGATATTTTTTAATTGATACTTTGGTTTGTGAAAAGACGGAGCTAAGTCACAGACTGAGTTTTGCAGTTACAAATCTCACAAAGGAAAGACTGCTGAAGAAAACTCAATCAAATATAAACATAGTATATCTAAACATATACTTGTTTCTTCCTGTGTTTCCTTTGCAAAGCCTTCAAATGAAAAATTTAAAGCCAATCTGGAAAATAAATGCTGAAGAATTATCTTACATATTGTAATGAGAAATACTTTTACTGCAAGATAATAAAAGCCGTATTTCACATGAAGTGCAGATGGATTGCTTAACCTGAATTTCTTGGTAGCATGAGATCGGAACAATTCATACGGCAAAAAAACAGTATCATTTCATCACCTATGAATTTATCCAAAATATAGCAGATTTGTGCTCATGTTGCACATAGTTTCTCGGAAAAATTTTTATAGTTCAAGACCACTACGATGGTTAAACTGATCAAAGAGTTGGATCTGAATATATAATTGGGGGAAATGGTTTTCTGTGGGGATTTGTTATTGCATCTCTAATGTGAAATGACTTGTAGAAAAATACAAATTTGTGAACCATATTTTTAGCAAGGATAGCATGTAAAATAATGATAATGGTATATGGTTGTATGATAATGGTTAATGATATAAGAATTAATGTTAAATAGTAGTATGCATCCATAAATAAGTTGACATTTTATATTTATCTTTGCAAAGAAATCTACTAAAAATTGTAAAGTTTCATATACCATTTTGACATGACAGGGAAACCGATCATGCTGTATAATGGTATCTACCTTGAATTTTTCAGAATACTGAATGCTATTAAAAAGGGCACAAAAAAGGAAAGTCTCTAGAGTCTGAAACAAGATACATTTGATGGAGAAAGAAAGATCTTCAGACGAAAGTAAAATATGTTTTTAAAGAATGCATCACTGTTTTGTTATGTCACTGATTAATCTTCTAAGCATGCAGGCCCTCTCCTGTGTCTTCATTTTTACAATAAAATACTCTTGAGCCAGAACCCTGAAAATCACTCTTTTATGAGATCTTATTAAAGCTCTTTATTTCACAGAAATTATTCTTTCCTCAATTCAACTTTTGTTCTCTGCATTGATTCTGTAGTCCTGAATCAATATTACTACATGAAGAAGCTGTTTTCTGGTACTCTGGAATTCTCCAACTCATCATTACTTACACTTGGCCTAATACAGCCATACTCGTGTTTACCATTTGATCACAAGTGATTTCTGCCACCTATGGACGCAGCCTGAGAGAATTAGGGTGGAACTGGATTCATTATCCTTAATAGGGTCAGACACTTGCAACAAACATGCTCTTATTTTAATTATGAAGTGGGATCTTAGAATAACTGTGAAGTTATTATTCAGATCAGGTTCATATTCTGTTAATAATAGAGCAGAAAGTCCATCAATAAAGTGTTTTCAAAGACCACCAGAGAAGTATTGCAGAGTTTCTACCAATCTGATTGTCATTTTTCTGGATTGCTTCACAACACATTTCACATTAAATGATACAGAGTCCTACTGCTAGTAGGACTTAACAAAAAAATGCAAGATGCAACATGATAGAAGATTTCTGTAGAATATTAAACATTACAATAGTTACAAAAATTTGGATTGGGGCAAAAGGACAACTAATATTATTCTAAATGAATCAAAGACAAAAGAAACATTTAAGAAATAGTCATGGAGTTTCAAGAGCTGAGATAATATTTGTATTTGCCAAAAATGCAAGAAAAAGACTCAACAAAATCCAAACATTTCCAATTTTCAAATGAAGTTAAAATAGTTACTGTCTGGAGTAAATGATTATCTCAAGGCTTTTGCTTGTTTTGTTTTCAAAGGATGAAACATCCATAAATGAAAATAAACTTTTAAAAATATTTTTTTCAAAACATAATGAAGACAATTTAACCTGTGAAGAAAAAAGTCCTAAAGGCAGTGAGGCACATTCCTAGTATTGAAATTTGATATTTTTTTCTGAACTTATTTTTCTGTCACATAAAGTAAAAGAGTGAAAGTCTTACGGATGTTTATGAATATAGATATTGAAAAGATAGGCAGATGTATAGTCAACTTAGATGTACTTAGTCAACTTTACTGGAGCCAGTTTAAAAGGTGTTATTTTACATGATTCTTAAGAACAGGTGATTCTTAATTTAGAATATATCACCTTATAGATGCATAGTATACTAGTGTTTAAAACAATGTTTAAAATGCACATTTCCTCTCATTTAAAAACAGAATTTAACTAGCTAATTAGAATCAGAAAAGTGAAAACAAACCATAAACTAAGTGGACAATTATTTAATTTAAAAAATAAGTCAGAGTTTTACAACCCAGTTTGTCATCAAACCAGTAAAGCTGATTGCACTTGTCACTGTTATATACCATGTTCATTTAGTATTTTTATATTGATTTTGCATATTATTTTCCACATTATAACCACTGTGTATCCTGCAGGGCATGACTTTCACTTTAATGAACTATGATGATAAACGTTAATAAAGATAAAAGCTTACATGTATCATCTTCTAGGTTATGAAATTAGTTATTAAATCCTTGGGAAAAATGACTGAGAAGAAAGAATGGAAAATAATAAAATAAAGTTTGGCTGATAGAAAAAATATTAAGAGGTTGAATTATATATATTGCAGTCTTGAGGACCTGAAGAATCAGAGTCAGCAAGGAAGGTGTGGAAAAGAGCTGGACCTCATAAATCTCTGTAGCTATATCCACTTCAAGTATCTGGCCTATTGGATCTTAGAAATCCAAGCAGCACAAAGTTGAGCAGGAGACAAGCATCTCAAATTTTACATACACAAAACCTGTTCGTGTTTTGTTTTGCTGTGGTGGGAATTTGTGATGATGATTTGACATTGTAATATAATATGAAAAAATATAATCGTCAAGAATCTGAAACTGTAGCTGTTAACAGCATGATATAGATTGTGTATAACATTGTCTATTCAGTGGCTAATCAGAAATCCTCTTCCTAGATAGCAATGTGCTAAGTCCAAGTTGAATACTGTAATGTAAAGGGTAATTACATCACCTCCATATACCACTACTTTATATTTCATTCTTTGCTTCCAAGTTGACACATGAAATTAAAAAGGCAATGTTAATTAAAAGCTAGATGACACATGTGTATCTCATCATCCCTTAAAATAATTGGGTGAGATTAATCATTTCCACTGTGGTGATTTTCAGTATCAGGAACACAAAAGAAAATTACAGCAAGAGTACAATGGTAAAGATGTACCTTTTCTCCCTTGCTAACCCCATAGACTTCTTGACTAAAAGTTTACAGCTAGATGTTGCTATTGAGTTAGCAACGGAAGGAATAATCAGCAGATGGCTAGAAAAAAAGAATTTCACGCCTGCATTAATTCTAGGCTTTGACATCCCTTTCTCCCCCCACAGGGAAAGACTATTTAGAAGAAGGAATGTAGAAGAAATTTTACAGAGAAATTTTACAGGCAATCTTCCTATGACTTTTTAAAAATATATTTTGAGTATGTAGTGAGAGGTAGCAAAAATGTTTAATTGATAGCTTATTAATATACCATGATTGTAATGAGATTTTTTTCTTAAATAGCCATGCCTTCTGAATGCTAGTGCCCGCAGGAAAAAGTAGATTAGAATGCAAGACATATTCAATCATGAGAAAAAGCAAAAAAAAAAAAAAAAAAAAGTTCCTTAAGACTGTCCAACTGTGGTTGGACAAATAACTGGGGGGGCGTGGGGAGCAAGTCCTGTTACTTAGATTAAATCCTGGAATTTGCATAGGACATAGACACTACATTCAGGGAGCCTCAGGAGGAAGAGAATTCTCTTATTACCTTAGAACTGGGAGCCACATTGACATACTCAAGAAGAGCTCTGCTCTCAGTCTTCAGAATTCACTGCTGCACCTTACTGCAAAGGATTTCCCCACTACTCCCCCCCCTCTCTAGGACAGAGGATTTTAAAGGATCAAGTTTTATGACTTCTCCGAGCCTGCAGGCAAACAGCATTTCCAGATAAGCACTGTGAACTATAAACCTCCAGTTGTCTGGGGACTAGACCACACAAGAAAAGCTCAGATTATTTTTGAATCCTCAAGTACTACTTTCTGCCTGTATCTTTCCTTGCCTGCCTGTATTTTACGGGTGCTTCACTGTAACACAGAATACACTACTAATTGAGGGAGAGTATTTTATAGTCTTTGGGCAAAAAAACTAAATGTAGAAAATGTATTCTATGCTTTGTGCTTATACACTTAAATTTGTCTTTAATAAACCAGGGAGCGTGCTTACGACATAACATGTTTTTCTCTTACTTTGTTTCATTTCAGACAAAGTCATTATTGCCTGAAGACCTCTACACTGGACATGATTCTGTTCTTACTCAGGCCTCCATTAATGAGAATCAGAACTGAACTGGGTAACGTAACAGCAAACAGTGACTGTAAGACAGGAGGGAAAGAGAAAGGGGAAAGAGGCAAGTTTTTCACAAGAAGATTAAAAGAAATATTTTAATCCAGAGAAATAACACAGAAAACACTGATTGCTGTGCATCTGACTCTGATCCCATTAACACTTCAGCAAAACAAGGTCAACACTGGAAATAGTTTTAATGAATACAGGAAGCTCAATTGTTAAAAGGTGCCCATAAAAGGGGTTAAAAACAAAGCATGTCTCTATCCACCTGCTCAGCTGGAAAAAAAGCTCTGTTCTGACTGAAGCTCCCTCCCTGACACAGACACAAGGCTGAATTCCAAATTTCCTCATTTCTTTCCTCCCTCCATTACACCCTGATACACCTGAGCTTTGCTCCTCCTTCCCCTGTCCGCCCTCCCGAGCCAGTGGTTGCACTTTATTAGGCATTATAACTCTGACTGTCCTGAATATAGTGGTCTTAATTCCACAAAATCAGAATCAGGCCTGAGTAAAAGGTATTCAGGTGATGATGACTAAATTAGCAATCTTCACTGATTGTCTCTTGAGACTGAAAATAAAAAATTCCCTACCTGTAATGATATCATATACAATGAGGCATTGTTGCTAATATTACATATTCTCCTCCTTCCCCAATAACCTACCTGTCTTCACATGGCTTGCAGAGGAGAGATGTGTGTGCATGTGTTAGATATGCAAACTTGGCATGCTCTGCAATATACATATGAATGTACAAAATATATCCCATATTTCTTGGTCTCTGGAAATGAATCAGCAGCTGGCAGTCAGTGTTCTGTTGGCTGCCTTCTTCCTGTTTGTACCTGGAGATTTCACAGCATACTTTTTTTTTTTCACTAAAGATATTGCATAAACATTGCTCTCTCTGTCAGAGCCATGCAAATCAGAAGAATAAAATTCATTAGGATGCTAGAAATACTTTCTAACGATTTCAGGTGGGAATCTAGGTATTAACAAATTGCTTACAATACCCTCAGCAGCAACGCAAGCAGACTCCCCAAATGGAAAGTCCCTTACAAACTTTTTCAGTGTTTTGACTAATGAAGAACCAAGGATTAACTGGCACAACAAGAAATGCACATGCAATTGAGACATAGCCTAATATTTTTCATTGTCACTACGTAAGGGTAAGCCATAGCAGTTTGAAGATGACTAGAAGTAAAATTTTCAGGGGTGTTTTGTAATAGTCTTTCTCCATTCCAGTTCAAGCAAATGACAATAGATTACACTATAGAAGAAGAGGCAGAATTGAACCAATGTCTAGCTGTTCAGAAAAATAAAGTAAAATAAAATCTATCATCTACTCCCAGCCTGACCAGTCCTGCTGCTCTGGAGCCCCAGTTTGACTTCCAAGAAAGAGACTTCTGGTGGTCACCTTGTCCAACTCACCCTTTCTGTATGCATAAAGTATTTCCCTAGTTCCAAAGTCTTTTCCTTATGCATTCAGACCATAATTCATTTAGACTAAATGCCTACTTGTAATTTCCATGCACAAGGAGACAAATCTGTTCATAATCCCTTTTAAAACAACAACAACAACAAAACTTTTATGATATGGATGCCTGCTATCAACATGAACACAATTATGTTTTTCAAGATAATACCCAAATATTAACTTGACAGATAAACAACAAGATTGTTTTTCCCTGCAGTCTGACATTTGGAGTTGCTGTGGTTGGAATACCATCCAAGTCAAATAAATTCCCCTTTACAAGAGCAAGAGTGATTACTCATCTTTTTTAATCTGCACACTCTTAAACTTGTATACATATTGCTTGATCAAAGCAAATATGACTCTGCTGATATTCATTATCATCTTCTATTTGTAATAAGTATTCTACTTGCATAACAATCTAGCATTTGAAATATTAAATGCTTGATTGAAACAGAAAGTCTCCCTTACAATATTATCTACATATTTGGAATGTGTGTCTGTGCCAGAAGTGGTTTTAAAAATTGACTTTAGAAAAGTTCTGCATTCCTCATTGTTGTATACTAAAATGCATCCCTAATACCAAAAGTAGAACTATACTAAACATTTTTTTCATCTAGACATATTGCCTCAGAATAAATAAATGCCCATATTTTCTTTGCCTTTCAGAACACACTTTTATCTCAAGTTTTTATTATTTTTCCTCTTCTTTTATATTCACCTCTATCAATTCTTTTCCTCTAAAGTTTAATTTCTTTTAAAAACACAAAACCTACTTACAGAATGTCATTTGCTTTTTCTGTATGTATGCTTACTTTCCATTTTGTATGTGTTTTTGAAATATGCATAACAAAGTAACACGAAATTAAAAAGAGGAAATATAGACATATACATACATGAATGATATAGAGATATGTGTTCACATACATATATGTGAACGTGTGTGTTATCTACCCCATAATTAAATTTGTAATGCTTATTACAGCCTATTTCACATACTATATGAGAGTTATCAGAGGATTAGAAGTATTATTAAGGAACACCAATACTATTAGTTCCACATATAATATAATATCGATTTCACAGACCAACTGAGAAATGATGTTCACCATACCTCATCCGCTGCCCTTGATTCTTTTCACAATATTCATTGGGGGGGGGGGGGGGGGGTTACATATAATTTCTCTCTCCCACAGCTCGTTCCATAGATAAACTACTAGTTTCTCATTTCTTCTAGACTTCAAAGTATTTTTCCTGTATTGTTTTACTTTGTTTAAAACTGACAAATGGAGGTAAACTGATAACACAAAGTTTCTGATTTTGCAAAATACTCAACGTAAACACCTGTGTGCCTATACGGTTTAGCACATGACACATCAGGCCCCAGGATAAGGGGCTGTTGTATTCTGACGGAACAACATTCCCCTAGAGGACACAAAATTTTATAATAAAATATAAACTTTTGCATTTTATTTTCCATCTGTTAGAAACTTTCTATATGTTACGTACACAGTAGGCAATAATGGGTTAATAAATAGGCAAATATTTTAATCTTGTTTGAGCAGAACTCTCAATGGCTTCAGTTATGAGTTCCTCCTCCTTACATGCTGAAATACAATCACATGATCCATGACATTGGATCATTTTTGCAAACCTAGGTCCAAGAGGAAATATCTTGCTATTTTATAAAATATATTGAGAAATTAAACTAGCCAGATCTTGAAACAGTAATAGAAACTAACATTTATAGCGTCTAGCAATAATTTGGACTTTCTAGATGAAACATCCAGATTCAGAAGAAGAGGGAAAAGGTTTTTTTATGATCTTTGTTGTCCTGATCACAGGCCTTAGAGTTCCACAGATATTGGTCCCATGCCAAGTAGAAACTAAAGTTCACCAGATCTATGCTAGCTTCAGGCAGCCCATGGAGATTTGACAGCCCTGTTCCTTTCCTGTTACTGTACGAAACCACTACAGTAGTTTCCCTTTTAGCTGCTAGAAGAAGACCAGGATCTTTTAGATGAGAACTGTTCTGGTAGTCCTTGATTTGTGACAAAGGTGTGGCAGGTGGGCAAAATTTGAATGGCATACAATGCTTGTAGCTGGGAAATCACTGCAGGAAACACTGTAATCATGCCAGAGTTCAAATTTAGTACTGTGAACATCTACCTCATGGAGGCAAGTTTTTGTTGACGAGCTAACCTCACCACTATGCTTCTTTGATAAGCAGTTCTCTTGGTGCTGCTTGGTCTGAAATCCAGTGGGTACTGGGACAAGTCATTGCCTTAAGCAGATGCAGACAGTCACTTTAGGAGACAAATTTTCCTGTCTCTCTGAGAGTATCTGTTGACGTACATAATCTCTAGTCTGTAAAACTAGAATAGAGCTAATCTCACTCTTTGAAAGGTTTCTGGGCATCCAAATACAAACAGCTCCTGTTTACTTGTCAAAGCAAGTCTATATTTCTGCAGAATGTTACTGAAAAAGTTAATTTCTAAACACCACTCCAATAAATCTAAACAAGACAAGGCTGGCATATAATTTAACCTTTGACCATGAAGCCTGAGTCACAAGTGCTAGAGAATAATCAGTACCTTGTGGCGTAGTCTTACTAGGGGCTGATAGAGCCTAAAGTTGTATCCTTCCTTGGCTGGCCACCCGTCTGCTCCCAACAAAATGCATCCAAGAAGTAAAACAGCTGACCACCACATAAACATCTTTACAGGTCTGTTCCTGTCAAAATAAAATGTAAAAGTTCAGTGACAGACTGAAATATTATATTGGCACAAGTCATTTTCTTATGAGTATGGGTATATGAGACATCAGTTGAGACAAACAGCCATGGAAAAGCCTCAGAAAAGGCAGGGCATAATAGAAAAGCAATGGTAAAAGACTCAAAAAAATTTCTCAAATGAAGCAATAAAGATGATCATCAATGACATGGTCATCAGCTTTTTCTTGTAAATATATGCTTCTCTGGTGCACCGTTTGCATCCTGACAGATATTAGTATAAAACACGTATCATGTATCTATTATCTTACCAGACTGAAGTCTAAACTGTAAGCAAAGCTCTGTATTTTCTGCCAAATATTCTGAAGGGATTTTTAAATTGCATTATTGAAACTATATATATTCTATATTGTGTCAGCATTATAAGAATATTCCCAGCCTATCAAGCAAACCTCAAATTCTTGTCCTAGAATTAACTGTGATCAGGTGCAAAATTCAAGGTAGAGCATTTGAAAACCTTTGATTGGTTTTGATTTTGGGTTGCTCCTGTTTCAGAAATCCACAAATCATGTTGCATAGGATCTGAGCAGGAAAACCACTGCCATGATAAATGCACCACTGCTCTATAACTCATCAGAAGCAAACCCAAAAAAAGAAAATGAGATTTTAAACAACCATGAGGTCATAGGACACTTTAGACAGCTGCATAAAATACATTTGTATTAGTGCTAATGACGTTTAGTGAATTATGTTTGTCCTCAGAAGTACTTGTTAAAAATGCTGGTGTTGGTACAGCTTCATACACACATCTGGCTTCATACCTGTCTACCACTATGTTAGGAGTAGAAAGAAAAATATTGTCATCCCAGAGGAGACTTAGCAATAATTCTTAACAGATATTTCACAATACTGCAACATAGTGTCTTCAGTTGTGAGTACAGATGGGGTTCAACAGTTACTGTTATTTGCATAAACAGTGGCACCTTGTAGAAATCTGTACAAGAACACTAAAAATCACACAATTCCAACAAACCTATGCAACTTTATTATGATGCACTGAAAATAGAAATAAATACTGTTTACATCCATTTTTTCTTCTTATGCAAAGCTTAAAATTGCAGACTGCTTCAATGTATTTCACCTTCATAAATCACCTGAAATGTTACAAAGAGAATAGAAAAAGGGCCATCATTTTTCTTTTACAGAAAGAGGCCATCTTTAATGGTTGATACAACCTTGTTCTCTGGAAAGAGAAATTAGCAGAAGGATACTTGCTTGTTTACAATCTATTAAACCAGACAGTTGACTTAAGCATTTCAAAACTTAGTACTTTAAAGGGAGATTTTAAGAGTAAATACCAATAGCTATCTGGTCACTTGCATAGCATATGATAAGTATACAATTATGTGTAGTTATTTATTTTGACTATTTCATCTGTGTGACGTCCATAAGTTTGTCGCCCTGCAGTCACCTTAACAAACCAGCTTGCGCTAACTGAAAAGTTGTAGTATATTTGTAACCAGGTTATTGAAACTATTTTCTCCTCTTCTGAACACAAAATTTCATTTTCTGAGACAAAACTGGACTGGTTTGCAGAGTTAGTCCTACATTACCCAGCTACAGTGATACCTTTATGGTGTGAACTGCTGGGACTAAAACTGAGGTATTATGTACTGGTATTAGGAAGGTTTTAGACAACAGTCTAAAAGAATGCACAGACCTGTTGCTAAAGTTAAAGGCTCTGAGAAACATATTCTGACATGTATGAGAAAATCCTTGCAGGAGATGCTGAAAATGTTATTGAGAATTTGTGTCAGAGTTCCTTTCGAGTAAAAACAAAGACATTATAAGTCTGCAAAGGTAAGATGACAACCACAGAAGGCTTATAACAATCATACTCACACATTTTATAGATACATATGGCTAGAGAGTTTCCCTTAGGTGGTTCTCACTGAACCTACAAATACGCATTTCACAAGTGGTTTCCGTACTTATTAGAGCTAGACAATACTTATTGATATTCAGCATCTGTATTAAAGCTATCATCTTAAACTGACAACACAGAAAACACTTTGAGATACATGCAAGTCATTCTGTTTATTCTGTATTATTTAGTCCTGTAATACAGGATAAAGATGAACAACTTCTGTGCATACTGACTCATATGACTGTTTATTAATTTTTTCCCTTTGTACCTCGCCTCTAATGCACTTATCTTGCCAATGTAGAAATATGTACAAATAATGTAGAAATAAGTACAAAAAGTCAGAAGAGTGCGGTGAGAACCCAGTGTGTGTACAGAACATTAAAGACTTGCCTTTCTATTTCCTTTTGCATAGGAAGTCAACAGAGCATAAAATGTGAACAAATTGGGGATCACTTATTATCCTGTATCATTTACAGCCATGCTCCTGGCAATCCTCTTACACAAACTGTGATTTTGACTTCTATCATTCCTCATATAGCATAGCCCTCGCATCCATCTGAAGGCAGAGACTGTGTAGAATTAATTCCCATGGAGATATCACTGGTATTAAATGGACTCTTGCCTTACCTCTACTCACAGTCTCACTAATGAGATCCTGCACGAGTCTGCTACCTTCTTTGGGGGCTAGTCAACCAACCTTCATTAAACCAGTATCAGTTTCTGCCTCATTCCAGCCGACTTTACCAGCCCACCTAGCTGTCATTCACTCCTAACTCAACCTCAGTCTTAAGATTAATATACAATACTATCTTGACACCACATACCTTTTATTCCACCAAAAGCAATCTCATTCTGGTACTCCCTATTAAGAAAATTTAAGATTTCTCCTTAGTTATAATTGCCTTTCTTGTTCTAAAAGTTCCCACTTAAGTCACGTTTCCAACTCTTCTAATGTAGAGGTATGTCTCATAGATCTCTTGCACGGTAAGCTAAGTAGTGAATGATCTGAAACAAAGACAATGTGCTCTAATGCAGACAGATATTTTATTTAAGTAAGTTAAAGCTTGGTCTTATATAGCTGTTCAGCACCTCGATATTAATGATGATAAAAAGTGACACAGTAGAAAAGTTCTGTTTCTTCTGGGGTTCCCTTCATTCTTCCACCAAAACAGAACTGCTAATCAGTTGTTCCATGATTATTACAACAAATCTAGCTCACTGACTTGAAACACTGGAAGAGATTATTTCAGAACTCCAAGAACTCAAGTGTGTTGTGGAATGGCATCTTCCTTCACTGCCTCTGTGTTAGTTCTCAGTACCACTGCTACTGGAACACTATGTCCATTACAGTAAAAATAAATAAATAAAACAAAAATAAAAAAACCTGAACCTTGACTTTTAATCTTGAAGAAAGCACCCCTTTATTTGTATTTACTGAAAAGTCTTGAAAAAAGTTTATTGTTAACTTTCAATGCCAGAATCAGATTAGTTTAGCAGCTATGCATGCTAACGCTAGCTATGCACAGTTGAACCTTTGTCCCTTTTGTGCACTCTTGGTATATCTCTCTGTGAAATGAAAATTAGGTTGGAGAACAGTCATTTCACAGAAGATGGTGAGGGCAGCCACATCCCACCACTCCCATCTAAACTGCATACATTTAAGCCTCATGTGATGTAAAAGAATAAAGGCCTTATAGTTTTGAAAATTGTTTGACCCTGAAAGGCTTCTTCTTTGTACTTGTCCAAAAAAAAGAAAAAAGAGAAAATTATTACATGCTCAGTCTCTGACTTCATTGCCTGTTACTTGGATGAACACTTAAAATGTAAATTAAATAAGCAACCTTTTAAGATGGACTCCATCTAAAATCCCAGCAGTAGGTAGGGTGTCTGCAGTTTTTTTTTTTCAGAAATAAAACCCCATTTTTTTCAAAGTATCATAATTTTTCTATTGAACTTGCACAACGTAAGTGATTACTTCTTCGTTAAAATATACTACCAAAAACACAGATCTCCTTAAAATAGTTATTCTTATTTCAACAACAAAAAAAATAAGATATGCCCTTTAAGACTTCCATTTTCAGGTGCTGAATTAAATATGTGAGATTAGCATGAGTTTTAAAAGCTTTATGAACAGAAAGAAAGACAATGTCACCTCTACATACTCATACCCAAAATAACTGAATCCTTATTTCCATTTGGGACTGCCGCATAAATGGTAAGTACAGAACTTTTATACATTCTTTTTAATGGTTATACTATCAAACAATCATAGAAATATCCTTGCAAAATGGTATTTTGTTTTAAAAGGATGCTTATCTCATGCCCTTTTGGGGCTAAGTGACATGTTTATGAACCCAAATTTGCATTACTGATCTAGATCTTGTTTACTCACTGATTATAACGTGATGTTTCACTGTTTGGATAACTTCTGTATTTTAATTTCATGAATTACATATTTGCATAGTAGTTATCTTTGAGGTTTTTTTATTATATAACTACTTTTATTTTCAAGTAAAAGTTTCTGTGTGTTTCAAATAATGGTGGATATCTTCTGCCTTAAACTATCAGAAATCTTTCAACGGATCACAACAACTGAGTATATAAATTAATACACTTACTTAGCATGCTTTTATTAACTGCCCAGGATATTATATATCTTTCACAAGTACTGGAGGTAAATGGGCTTAAGCAATTTCAGTGTCAAACATGATTGATGTATCAAATGTTATAATCAACACCATGCAAAACTTTGTCTCATAGGAAACTGCTGAAAATCAGCATTAACAATATGGATTTTAAGAAATTTTTTAAAAGATAAGAGTTTAACAAATATAGCTCCTGTAGACCTCTTGAGTACAAGCAACTTTTAGTCTTTTGTATTCTTCTGCTATCACTGTTCGGGAGAGGGAAAAAAAGTTCTACTTTCATTTCCCAGATAGTACATGTATTTCTGAAAACTTTGGAATTGGTGGGGAGAGAGGGGCACCACAGACTGCAGTTTAGGATCTGAATTAAGCTGCTGCACAGCCAGAGAAAACAGAGAGGCCAGCTTTGAAAGAAACATTCTGGAAAATAAATGTAATTTCATTATATTTGACGATTTCATAGGAACCCTACAGAAGAGAGATTTTTCTTCTGGAGTTTCTCACATCACTGAGGCATCACCCAAAAAGCAGTGTAAGTGAATTTACTAGGGCTGTGTAAGTAGTGATATCAGATACATGATACTACCTCTTGTAACACACATAAATATACGCTCCATGCATTACAATACAACTCATGTATTTGAAAGGATTTAAAGATAAGACAACCACTTACATGTTGATTAATGCTGTTATGAAGTCTGCCATTTTCTAGAGATTCCAAGATTGAGTATCATCTGGTATCTTTTGGTCTTCTGAAAACATTTAAGTATTAAGCTTTTTCTAAGGCCTTGCATAAATAAGATGTAGTTCCACCCCATATTTTCACCACTCTATTGTTTAAAAGTTCTTTATTCTGTATGTTTATTTTAATTTTCAACTACTTTACCAGGAGTTGCCATCAAGCAGCTATTAATCAAAATGTACCTTATATTTTCAGAAAACTTGCTCTAATACTTCCCTTGCACTAAGCATGGATGTGAAACTGTAAAGAGATGCAAATACGTTTTTAATAACTACTTGTTAATAAATTGGTAACCAATGGTAGATGATTAAATTAAATTGTAAGTACAGAAACAGGGAGAGAAGGGACTTGTTAGAATATTCCCGAGTATGTTTACTGCTTAAGCTAGAAATTGCAACTAGCAATTTTGTTTAATATTCACTGACGGACTTTAGCTTCTTAAGTTTGTCTGCTTCTTTTTATAAATTTGTATGTATATTTATTTTCATATGACTATATGGGTATGAAGAGTATTGCTTTTTTATATTCACATAACCATGTCTGAAAGTCTGATGAGTTCATTTACTTACTACATCTTCAAACACAGGCCAGGTTGTACCTCTGGGTTTTCCAGTTTCTCTCTCTGTACACTCCTGTTTGTATTACACATTTCTACAGAATGTAACCAGAGTCTAATATAGTTTAGAAATAAAACCCCAGTTTTTTCAAAGTATCATAATTGAAGACAGGAATGCGCCATACATTTATATAATAGCACATTTTCTTTTGTCTTTAAATACTCCTTTCCTAGTAATTCTCATACTCTAGTATATTTCTGAATGTAAAAATTCATAATATAAAATATTGTATTTTCATAATTTATAATTCTATTTACATAATAATCTATATGTATTTAAAACATAAGCTACGCATAAAGTACATAGAGAAATTTAAAATACTCTAGTATATCTTTTACTATATGTAAATAATTTGTTTGCTACTAAATACTGACCTGAAATTCTCAGATAGCTATTAACAGTTGCCATTACCTGCTATACCCTATAAATGCAAATAGACAATTTACAGCTACTCATTGCATGTAAATAATTAGGGTGTTTTCTTTTTCTCAGGTGCGTTATTTCTCTAATTAACCATGAGTTTCACCTTCCATTTCATCATTAAACTGATCAGTATCATGGGATCCTTCTGTGCTGTCCTCCATCAGCCTGAGATTTGTCTCAAAAGTTGAGGAGGGATAAATTGAAGGGTGTGGAACAGATAATAGTTATTCCTTATTTCTAACTGTACAGTAAGTTCTTTAGTTTCAATTTTAGATTTGCTTTTCTGAATCTCAGAAAGCTCTGTCATTTTACTTTTTAGCCCATTTCCAGAGCATTCGTGAATCTGATGCACACTGCAGTTTTCTTGCTATTAACTTCTCTCCATTGCAGTTACTTCTGAAAATTTTTGATAAATTATTATCCACAAGAGGATTATTTTATCCTATGACAAATTTGCTTCTTAAAACCCTTGGGTAAGGAGCACTTCTGGAATAGCTGTACCTTCTGAAGTGACAGATGGATGGCAGCCACCTTACAGCGTTGCACTTGCCTCATTTCGATAAGGGAATCAAGACCTTATTATGGTCAATCCTCTAGCAAAGTAACCTGTACATGCTCCATGTGATCTGTACTTTGTGTTACTGTTTTATCCTCGTCCTTCCATAGAATTTCCAAAACAATTGTTATATTGAAAACCTCTTTATAACAATATTTACTCATGTTTTCAGTTTGCAACCATTCACACAAAAATACGTGTTTGTGATTTAGCTATCTTATCAGGGTTTGTTCTTTAAGATGACTCTCATGTCTATTCAAACCAGAATTGCAAAGAAGAAAAAGTTAATCACAGCTTTTTAGTGAAACTTACAAATCATAGATATGAAATACTTCATTTTATTAAAGAAAACTCTTTGTAAAATAACTGCACACACTCTTGATTAAAAATGTGGTAACTGAATACATTTGCCACAAAGCAATCACACACAATTTAGTCTGTGCAGTAAAGCAATTGGTTCTAATCTTCTAGCCTTGAAACTTTCCAGCTTTCTCAGAAGTGGTTTATGCTACAATATAGTTAAATCATTATCATGCTGCAAGTTGGTTAAATCGCTATTTTACTTACTAAAAAGGACACCATACCAGAAAATTATATATTAACTCTTTACTTAGCTTAGGATATTGATTCTGCAGAATTAAACTGCTGCTTGTATTTCCAACTCTGATAAATTGATGCTAAATAATCTTCAATATCTCTATTGCACCCAAACCGTCAAATAGTATTAACAAAATGGATGGAATTCAAATACATATCTGAACTCTGAGACAGATGGCCATATAAACTGAATATCCAACCTCTTTGAACTTTAGCCATTACTAGCAATTTCAATGTACATTCTCCTGTAAGCTTTATATTAAAACCAATGAAAGTATTACACACAATAAGTAAAAAGGAAAATGGCTGTGAAAGTATGTTCTTCTTTTTTACTCAGATCCTAAGCCACCATCAACACCAACCTTTGCAGAGTGGGGAAAACACTGCTTATCTATTTTTATTTCTGTGAAAGGGTGTGTAAAATAGTAGTGTGCCAATTCACTATTTTTTCAATGATTAAAACAAAATACCACAAAACAAAACCAAACAGATGGGGAAAAAAAAAAGGAAAGAAAACTACTGGAAACGTTCACCAAACTGCCACAGTTATCACTGCTAATGAGTTGTCTCAGTTGAGGACAATTCCTTTCAATTCTTGGGAAAAAGCAACATGCATCCATCTCCCTTTTCTCTTCTAATAATGATTTTCACACCCTTCTACTTTTCAATATTTTGTGGAAAACAAACAAAATCCCAGTTCTGACACCTTTCTTATGAATATCGAATCATGATTAATGTATCACAGAATAATTTATTTCAAAGTTTATTGTGTTCTCTAAATCTCCCCAGTACTTTACATTAAATGTACAATTGGTAAATTGGTAATGTAAATTTTGTTCCTTGCTTCATTCTTCATTTGGAATTGATGTACTGGAAGAGATACTGCTATGATGAGAGTTTAGCAAATATATACTGAGCACTACTTTACGTCTCCCTATGCTGTAAGCTTTGCAAACAAAGACCAAAAAAATATCATACCATGTGATAATGTATATATAATAGTGTATAAAACATGTAATTAATGAAAACTGACTTAAATGAGAGTTTATATGAGTAAAAATATATACCTAAATATGAGAATGCCCTACTTAAAAATATATGTATACTTAAAATTAAGAAATTTTCCCCTTTCAAAGAACTTGTTTCCAAAATTCCTCACCTATTATGCTGTTGTTCTGTGTTACTAAAAGGTGACTAGCTAGGATATTCAACATTCACAACAGAGACAAAAATACACCATTGTATCCAAATAAACTGATTTAATCAACTTAATAAATCTACGAAGTGTAATAAATGAAATTTTAAATACTGACTAGATCAATGTGTTCCTACTACCTTTAAGAGAGAGGACACATTAGAAATTAACCTGCCTTTATTTAAAAGGTCATTTTTAATGTATCAAGGAATAGTACTGTATACCCTCAGGATACATCAGTCTTTGTCTTTCACATACTATAAATATGAAGGGGGACAAAAAAGGAAGACTATAATCTATAGTCTATAATATGCCTATTTTCTATAGATAAGGAAAAGAGGGTAAGTTCTATCATCATATTCAGTGTTATTAATAGGTTTCTAATATAGATAGAGTAATAAACATAAACCATGCTTCATTGCCTGTGGCTTTGAGCACTTCATTGTACATACTGATGGATACGCATCCCTGTCAGGAAGAACACGCAGCTACCTTCTTAAGCTATTTTCACCTACCATTATGGTTTCATGCCAGAGATGCATCTGCAAACAATGTAATTTTTATATAAATGATATATATACATATATTATAGACTACTGTAGTATTATATATATTTATATACTACACATATATATAAATAATAGGGATCACACTTTGAACAAGTAGCAGCAGTTTTAGCTAAAAGCCTGTCTTCTCCCATTAGGCAGAGTCCCTTCACTACCCCCACAGACTAGTACCCCCACAGACTAGTGCCCCCACATCTTCACCCACAGCCTTCTTTCTCAAAAACTTCACAACAAACAAGGCATCTGAGGAAGCCACACTGCCACACCAAACCCAGGGTTCTTAGAAAGCAGTCATGGCACCAGACTCCCTCTGTGAACACAGCCATAATCTGTACCTAGCAAAGTCTGTCCTCCAGGATGCTTTGCGGGAAGCAGATCAGTGGCAGAGCAGCAGCTGCCACCCCTAGGCCTTACTGCCCGCTCTCACCGGAGCACACCTCGATCTGGCACCCACCGCTTCTCCTCCAGAAGCAGCAGCCACACTCTGAACCAGGCTCTGAAGCTGTGAAGCTCAACTACCTGCAGCAGGCCTGGGGCTCGCAGCAGCGAAAGGCAGCGCTGCCACGGCAGCCAACAGCTCACGCATCTGTGTACCGATCTGTTCTGTCTCTCAGCTGCTACTTCAGGCAGCCACGGTCACTGACCATGCAGGCACACCCTCTTCGTCCTTCACCCACAAAAAGGCTGGCACAGTCCTTGCAGAGCAGCCAGAAGGCTGCTGACAGCTCATGTGCTGGAACACACAAGAGAACAACATTTTTGTTGTTAAATCTCATGAAAAGCATTCAACATGCTGGACGAATCCTGCCTTCTGCTGACTCCTGTCGATCTCTTCCTTACTCTTCCCAATTTAAATTGCAAAACTATCATGCTGCACAAGTGGAAGGACCCTCTGCACAAGAGTGCAGACCCTCTCACTCCTGGTGTTGTAGTATCACACTTGGTAGATACATGAAACTTGTCAGGGGGCTCTGAGATGTATCCCCCCCAGGGCACTCTGTGGTGAGCAGCCAGCACAAGGGCAAGGCTTTCCGTACCTTTTGCTGTTGCTGTCTCTCTGCCTTCACGCTGCTTTCACTGCCAGATGCTGGTGGGTGAGGGCAGAAGCTCAGGCACTGAGCATCTGTGGGAGGATGAGAGTGGGAGGCAACTGCCCAGGGCTGACACCCTTTCTGAAAGAACTTGGAATGGAACCAAAAAGCTTATAGGCAGCTGTTGTGAACCCAGAAACAAGTAAAGTTGTTTACTTGTGTGCCTGGTGCATTTCCGAAAGGCCCAGAACACCTGGAAAGCAGCCGCAGCAAGGATACATCTCTTTGAAGCAGTCCTCAGGAACAATGGAACAGTAACGTAGACTTGGGTAAGTGGGTTACTAAAACTCTGAAACAGGATATTACACATAGCAGTATACAGCAACATGAACACTGAGAATGAAAGAAGCAGCTTCAATTTATTAGATGAAATCTTTGCTGCTAATTTCATGTTCTGGCTTAATATTATCATTTTAAGTTTATTTATTTATTCATTGAAAGGCTGACATCAGATTTCATAGCGTCAGTGACCCGTGTTTAAATGAATTACAATGAAATGAGAAATAGCGAATTTAAACCTTTCTCATCATGTTCTTAACACAACCTCACAGCTACAATCTCACAATTTCTTTATTATAGAAAGCAGAACAAAATGAACGAACTAGGTTTCACATATCTCAGAGGAGCTTTTTCTAATAGAACTGAGTTGTGCCTGGTGATCTAATTTTTTTCCTAACTCTTTAGGATCAATCTCAGGAAACTGGTACATTTACCACCACTGATGTATACAAGTGCTCGTTTGTGGAAGTTATGCTGTCAGCAAGGCAGTCTCTTTCTTCCCTCATTAAGAAAGCTTATTATTCATGGTTATTCACTGTCCTAAAGGACTAATGTATATCATCATGGCAGGCTCTGAACCAATGGGAATTCAACTGCTTTATGTTATGAAATCAGAAATATAAAATCTGCCAGCAACGAACTCCGATAAATATTTTGGTACTGTCAACATTTTACAAAACCTTGCCATAAGCTCCCTGCCTCTTAAACACAGACAAGCAAGTAACACAAGAGTGTATTAGGTTAAACAGAAATTGTGTTCAGTAAACGCTTCTCTCCTATTTTTTTTATCTGATAATTAATTCTTTAAAAGCCATTAGCATTTAGAAACTCTGCATTCAAATAAACTTTTATAAAGTTTATGTTACTTCAATTTAACATTAGAACACGAAACAGAAATCTTGCATCTTTCAGCAAAAAATCCTTTCTGGGAATGGCTGAACTTGTGTCAAGACTTGTTTTTATCAGGACAAGAATATGGGCAGAGGGTGTTTACTCTCACCACAGTATGAATGCACCGTTGGGTGATGGAGAGGAGCATACACAGCAGCACAAACGCTGATAGGGAATACTAAGTCAGCAAACTGCAGAGAGAAAAGATGCACGTGGATTTTAGTATCACTGCATCGAACCACAGTTCGATCAGTCACCAGCAAGACAGACAATTGTTGCAGCTATTTAAATAAACGATTTTTTTTGTAGCTGAGGGCAGTCTGTCCTTATCAAGATTGAACCAAAAATATATTTGCCCTCCAGTGCCAAGCCCCAGTGCCCGCATTATTGTAATTAAGTCAACTACACATGAAATCCTGACCTAATTGAAAATAACTCTAAAACCAGCATTTATTATATTAGGCCCAAAGTTTTACCTTGTTTATAGGACTTAGAGATGATGAAGGTTTACAAGGACAGAAACAAAACTCTAAAATAACTCCATTAACTGAACCATATGAAATTCCAAGTTGCTCCTGATTGTCTTTAAATGAAGCCTGAATCTATTCATACAGATGAACAGAAGTAGACAAATAGTTAATAGTGTTCTGTACTTTACTAGCTAAAATAGTTGTATTTTTTCCTTTTTAATTTATCTGCTGTGGAGTTTTTTTGCCTCTCTTCTTTCCTGTTTCATAGTGACTCGTCTCTGTTTCTATTCTACTGCCACAAAGGTCAACTTTTTTCATGAGCCTGAATTCAGCATAGTCAGAAAGAAGTACAGAAAATTGCAGTTCTGTCAGTCAAGAGCTTTCTTAGACCCATCAATTGAGGAAGTGTCCAGAAACTGTCAGCTTAGCTGCATTCTTTGGGGATACTACGGGAACAAGTTTGAAGATATGCCTTTGACCTCAATTTGAAATGAATCTCTGATATCTACTAGACTTGCTGTTTCACTTGGATATGAAAGTCCACGTGAATAAAAGAACCTTCTCTCCTTATGTGTAGTGAATAGACTGAGTAGAATATGAAGCAAACACACACAGTTCTGAGGTTTTAAAGAAAAAAAGTCACCCTGGACTGTCATACTTGATGAAACTTTTTTTTTTTCCACAGAGCTTCATCATTTATGTTCCCCTACTTATAGCAAATTTATTGCATCATTGTAGTTTATGTTAATGTTTCATAGAACTGTAGCCTTCTTCAAATTTCACAGAGATATTCCCAATAAAATAATGCATTTCTCTTACTCTATTCTCTGAATCCCATTCATAAGGATCAGAATCTTCATTTCCTACTGTGTTTTAACTGCCTTACACTATTTTAAAGAGTTTAATGAGTATGATTTTATAGTGCTCTAATACATCTACTAGTCAAAACCCTTCCAAATGGATGCTGGAAATCTGACAGAAAGTAAAACATAAAACCTACAATGTCCTTATGAGCTTGAAGCTAAAATGGATTATAAATAAGATTTTCAATAGTTCATCAACTAAAAAAAAAAAAAAAGTCATTTCTAAGAAGAATGGAATGGGTACATTACAAAACAAAAGTTAAGGAGCAGCCAGTATGTGGTGATGAAATGGTCAGTATGTGAAAGGAATCAATTTGGTCTCTCCCCTACCATCACCATCTTATTAACATAATATATTAAGATGAAATTGTTGTGTTCATTTGTTGAACTAAATAAACACACAACAACAAGAAGAAACAGAATACAGTTATTTTATAAATGTAAGTATATATTTATCTGTGCTTTGGAAAGGCAGAAAAAAAGGTAGATATCTTCAGTTTTATTTATACAGTATGGATGCAGGAAAACTCACTGTAAAATTGCCTGGAACAAAGTTTTGACCATATACGATGCCAGAAAACACTAAGATTTATTTATTTTATTTTTACTACACACACAAAAAAAAAAATCAAGAAATTCAAGCTCATAATGACCTAGGTATAATCATCAGCAGACACTCCACATCACATCCAGTGTGAACCACGTATAAGCAAGAGCATCTCTTCTCACATAAGTTGATCCCTCTGAAACTACAGCCTCATGTAATCACTCTACCTCCCTGAGACATATTTGTACTCCCTTTTTCATCCCACCCTGCCACTGTTCCCAATTTCTGAGTCAACCACATAGACTCTGGGACTGTCTAGGACACCTAATAGTCTCTAAAGGGGATCCAGGAGACGCTGCTGAACATTGCAGCACATTCCTACTGATCAGCCACAAATGCTGATCACATAATTGGTGGCAAATGTCAAAATAGTGCAGCTTACTCAAACTCCACACAGGCCCTTTATTGATGAATCAGTTACTGTCTGCATGAAAGCATCCTCAGTGCTGACTCAAGTAAGCACCCCTACACAGTCAGAATTGAAAGAGCTTCTCTTGTGTCTGTCTGTATCCTGAAGGTTTCGGAATGACTACACTGCAATAATTTGAAACTTTTCTTGTTATCCAGAAGGTAGGTTTTCCACAAACCATCACCAATTAACCAAAACAGAGGATTAAAAAAAAAAAAGTATTTGTGAAAGTCATTTTAGTCATCTTGTTGGAGACTACATATGCAGGAAAAATGGTTCCCAATTCATTCAGTAACACCCAGTGCAATCTGAGAACTACTACATTTAGACTCTTCCAGATCTTACGTGACTACTAAGCAGAGAAAAGAGCCTCAATGAAGGCTATTCAGATGAAATAAAGCCCCCTTTTTGTCTTTAATTAATCACACTCTCATTAATCAGCCTTACATAATCATTCTCACAGACTGAAAATTTCTCATTCTGGCCCAAGGTGAAAAAGGATTACCCTGCTTAGATTGAGGGAAAAAATATATCTTTCTTTTCTCATCTTTGTCACTTTAAGCATACAATTGCATAAATGAGGCATTCTGTATAGAATCATAGGAACATTTAGATTGGAAAAGACCATTAAGATCATCAAGTCCCACCATCGACCTAACACTACAATTTCACTGCTAAACCACATCCCTTAGTGCCATGTCCACACATCTGTTGAATATTGCCATACCTAAAGGGATGGCAACTCCCTGGGCAGCCTGTCCCAAAGCCTAACTATTCTTTCCATGAAGAAATTGTTCCTGATATCTAATCTGAACATCCCCTGGTGCAATTTGAGGATGTTTCCTTCATCACTAGACACCTGAGAAAAGAGACTGACACCTTCCTCACTGCAGCCTCCTTTCAGGTAGCTGTAGAGAACAAAGAGGCCTACCATCAGCCCCTCCACCTTCTCCAGGCTAAACAGGCCCAATTCCCTCAGCTGCTCTTCAGACGTCTTGTTCTCCAGTCCCTTACCAGCTTTGTTGCTTTTCTCTGCCCACGCATGAGCAACTCAATATTCTTGTGGTAGTGAGGGGCCCAAAACTGAGCAGAGGGCTCGAGGTGCAGCCTCACTAGTACAGAGGAACAGTACTATATGACAACTGTACTAATATTGCCAAGTACAGAGGGACAATCACTTCCCTCATTCTGCTGGCCACACTATTTCTGATACAAGCCAGGATGCCATTGGCCTTCTTGGCCACCTGGGCACACTGTGGGCTCATGTTCAGCTGACTACCAACCAACACCCCCAGCTCCTTTTCTGCCAGGCAGCGTTCCAGCCGCTCTTCCCAAAACCCATACTACCCCCATGGGGTTGTCGTGCCCCAAGTGCAGGACCTGGCAATGAGCCTCATTGAATGTCATGCAACTGGATGCAGCCCATCAATCCAGGCTATGCAGATCCCCCTGCAGAGCCTTCTTACCCTCAAGCAAATAAACATTCCCAACCAATGTGGTGCCATCTGCAAACTTACTGAGAGTGTACTCAATCCCCTCATCGATACGATCATAAAGGTATTAAGCAAAACTGACCCCAATACTGAGCCCTGGGAAATATGGTGTTGTGGTTTAACCTGGCCGGCAGCTAAACACCACACAGCTGTTCACTCACCCTCCCCCCTCCCTCTCTGGGATGGGGGAGAGAAACGGGAAAGTGAAGCCTGTGGGCTAAGATAGAGACAGTTTATTAGGACAGAAAATAAAATAATAAATAATAATAATAATAATAGTAATGTGTACGATACAAGTGACGCACAATGCAATTGCTCACCACCCGCTGACCGATGCCCAGCCTATCCCCGAGAAGCCGGCCCCCCACCCCGGCCAGCCACCCCTATATATTGTTTAGCATGACGTCAGATGGTATGGAATACCCCTCTGGCCAGTTTGGGTCAGCTGTCCTGGGTCTGTCCCCTCCCAGCTCCTGCTGCATGCCCAGCCTGCCCACTGGCAGGACAGAGAGAGAAGCTGAAAAGCCCTTGGCTTAGTGTAAGCACTGCTCTGCAACAATTAAAACATCAGCATGTTATCAACATTATTCTCATCCTAAATCCAAAACATAGCACCCTACCATCTACTAGGAGGAAAATTAACTCTATCCCAGCTAAAACCAGTACACATGGCTTGTGACCATCTGCCAACCAGATTTCACTCTGTTCACAATGACCCTTCGAGACTTGCCATCCAACCAGTTTTTTACCCAGCAAAACATAGGCCCATCCACAAGCCATGAGCAGACAGTTTCTCCAGGAGGTGGCTGTGGAAAACAGTATCAAATACCTTGCCAAAGTTCAAGTAAACAATATGCACAGCCTTTCCCTCATCTACTGAGCAGGTCATCTCATCATACCAGGAGATTGGGCTAGTCAGGAAGGACCTGCCTTTCATACAAACCCATGCTGAATGGATCTGATCATCTGGTTGTCCTGTACATGCCATGAGATGGCACTCACGATGATCCACTCATGACCTTCCCTGGCACTAAGGACAGACTGATAGGCCTGTAGCTCCCTGGATCTTCCTTCCTGTCCTTCTTGTAGATGGGCATCACATTTGCCAGCCTCCAGTCAACTGGGACCTCCTCAGTTAGCTAGTACTGCTAGTAAATTATTGAAAGCATCTTGGCAAGCGCTTCTCCCAGCTCCTTCCGCGCCTTTGGGTGGATCCCAACCAAATCCATAGATTTGTGGGTGTTCAAGTGGTGTGGTAAGTTAGGTCACTAACCTTTTCCCCTTGGATTATAAGGGCTTTGTTCTGCTCCCTGCCTCCGTCTTCCAGCTCAGCGGAGTGCGCACCCTGAGAAGAATTAGTCTTACTAATAAAGACTGAGGCAAAGAAGGCATTAAGTACCTCAGCCTTTTCCTCATCCCTTGTCACTATATTTCCCCTTGCATCCAATAAAGGATAGAGATTCTCCTTAGTCCTCCTTCTCTTGTTTACGTACTTATAAAAACATGTTTATTGTCTTTTACTGTAGCATCCAAGTTAAGCTCTTGCCAGCCTTTAGTCTTTCTAATTTCCTCCCTGCATAACCTCACAACATCTTTGTAGCCCTCCTGAGTGGCCTGCCCCTTCTTCCAAAGGTCATAAACTCTTTTTTTTTTTTTTTTTTTTTCTCCTGAATTCCAGAAGATCCCTGTTCTGCCAGGTATGTTCAATGGAGAGAAGGGATAATACTTCCTGTCCTCCAGAGCAAGGTAGCACACAGATTACACTGAAGCACAGCTGATGGCAAACCCAGCTCAAACCTTCTATCTTTAACTTCTCCAAAAATAAGACCTGGGACCAACTTACCCTGTGACAACAGAAAGCCCCAGAGGAGAATGTTAAAGAAGGAAAAAAGGCAGTGAACCCAGGGGACCACACTGAAGAACTTGGTTTGCTGTTCCTGTTGCTGGCGTGGCGCAGGAGATGAGGCGATATGGAGTGGTGCTAAGGGAGCGCTGGAGGCATTCCTCATAGCAGGGCATACTGCTCATATTCCCTAATTTCTCCCTTAATAAATGACTTCCAACACTCAGTTCTGGCACTGCAGTCGGCCTGCAACTTCCAGGCTGAAAGCTTGGAAACAAAACAGGAGGAGAGCCATCGCTGCTCTCCCTTAATAGCTGGTTGCTTTTGGCAGCCTCCTAAGCTTAGAGCCAGCTCCGAGTGACAAACTAAGCTACCATACGGAAAGGTGCCACAACATACTGCTGCCTAGTCATTGCCCTCAACGCTATGACACCCTCTGAGTTGCCCACAGTTCTGAGCGCACAATAGGATAGCACTCAGTGCACGTTAGAAAAAGAGAATACTGTCATTTAAACACTCCAAAATTATCTCATTTCCAAACTTACTTGACTTCTTTGTCCATCACACACAAAAGAAAGCTTGGATTTAGGTCTACATTTCACTCTAACTCTAGTTTTGCCTACTCTAAAAGCCTACGGGAGATGCGAATCTGGAAAGGGGATATCTAAAAATTATTTCAGAAGTACCATTTTGTAGAAAGCTAGGCAAAACCCTTCTCAGCCGTTTTTAATTTTTTTTCCCCTTAACTGGGATATCAGAAACATGCCTGGGAGGATAAATGTAGCTATAACAGTGTTTGCTCTCCAGCAGTCACTTTCTAGAATAACATTCCCATAAGACTATCATCATCCAGTTGAATTTATGCCATAGGGACAAATTATCCCACCAGAAGCCCTGACAGGAAAACTTAAAACTATGTCCCTTGGAGGAAAAAAAATAAATTAGGAATTTAAAAAAAAAAGTTACATGCAGCTCAGTGTCTGAAGTCAGAGGACTGTTCCATTCTGTTCTATTTTTATCTCGGATAATTATTTCTATAACCTACTATACGTCCACAGTAACCCACTAGTTTAAGTCAGTTTTCCAGAATTTTGAAGAAAGCTGATTTTTTAACTTTGGTTGCAGTTCAGTGCGAGCTTTAAGCTGATCTTAGGCTATGATTGAATTGAAACTCCCATTCAATTTCCAATTGGAAACCATTTGAGGGTAGGACAGTGAAGGAAAAGATTCATTTTTTGTCCAGATCAGCTCCCTATTCTGACTCACCACCTACTCATATGAACACCAGTATTCAATGGAAAGAAAGGAAAGATCAAGCGGTACTATATATATACACACCACGTGGTATTATATTATTTGCATAGTTTTGTACATGACACCAATTTTCTCAATACCTTCACACGGCAAAAGAAAAACATCTTCATTTCCACTAGACAAAGACTGTTTTTACATCATTCCACTGATTCCATTTAGTGACTGTCTGCAAAATGATGGATTAATATGGACTTATACTTTTACCTTTCATTTTTCTGATAGATATCAGAGTCCAATAAGGACTTATCTATTTAGCTACACTGTAAAAATACATAGCTTATTCTCTGATTCACTGCTTTTCTTGCCCTATTATATCAAAGTGAGCACAATACACTTTAAATCACTATACCCAAAATATAATTGAAATGTTGTTTAAACAAGTATAATATATGGGCATCTGTCTCATACTGTTGTGACTAGAAACTCGACCTTACAACATGAGCAAGAAAAAGGACTTGTCTTCTTTTGGGACAGTCTGAATCATCTTGACAGAAGTAATATATTTCCATCCTGCAAATGACTTCTGCAAAGTTTTATTTTCACTATGCGACATTAGCTTATCTTGAAGTTGTAAACATCCCTTCTAAAGCAACATTCTAGGTGCTGTTTTTTGTTATTATAATTATTTTGTTACATAACAAAAGGATATTGATGTTGGTCATAACAGCACTCGGTGAGCATCCAGTAATATATTATCCTTCCTTTGTAATACAGATTTTTACCATTAATATTCTTCTGTTGTTAGAGTTGCCCACTGACTCTGATTTTATAATAGTTCCTACAGATGGCCAGAAGTAACATGTGTGCAAAGATAAAGAGGAAGCAAACTTCAAAACAATGACACAGTCTTCATTACAGAAGTGTTCTTTTAGTAATTAAGTGTGGAGTTGCACATATGGTGTCTGATTTATCCTCGTACTCTCACTGATGTAAACCTGCTATAATAATAACGTAAATGTAACCACACCATTTTTCCATCAGTCTGGGAACACATCTATTTTTATTTCTTTTATTTTTCCACAAGTAATTACACTTTGTTTTTTTCATTTGAAACTGGGAGAAGGAAAAGTAGCCACAGTGTCAAAAGTTTAGATATTGTGGACTTCCTTTGTGTCTTTAAAGAAAATAGATACCTCGTTATTCTTCTCTTATTTATGGGGGGCTGGAGGTGGAGGCACTGTTGTGAAGTCATTATAGAATCATAGAATCATAGAATATCCTGAGTTGGAAGGGACCCTGAAGGATCATCAAGTCCAATTCCTGGCACCACACAGGTCTGCCCAAAAGTTTAGACCATGTGACCAAGTGCAGAGTCCAATCTCTTCTTTAATTCAGACAGGCTTGGTGCAGTGACTACTTCACTGGGGAGCCTGTTCCAGTGTGCAACCACCCTTTCAGTGAAGAACCTCTTCCTGATGTCCAGCCTAAACTTCCCCTGCCTCAGCTTCACACTGTTCCCACAGGTCCTGTCACTGGTGATAACGGAGAATAGGTCACCTGCCTCTCCACTCCCTCTCGCGAGGAAGTTGTAGACTGCGATGAGGTCCCCCCTCAGCCTCCTCTTTTCCAGACTGAACAGGCCAAGTGACCTCAGCCACTCCTCATGTGTCTTCCCCTCTAGGCCCTTCACCATCTTTGTCACCCTCCTCTGGACACTCTCCAACAGTTTTACATCCTTTTTGTACTGTGGTGCCCAGAACTGCACACAGTACTCGAGGTAAGGCCGCACCAGCGCAGAGTAGAGCGGGACAATCCCTTCCCTCGACCAACTAGCAATGCCGTGCTTGATGCACCCCAGGATACGGTTGGCCCTCCTGGCTTCCAGGGCACACTGCTGGCTCATATTCAACTTGCTGTCAACCACAACCCCCAGATCCCTCTCTGCAGGGCTGCTCTCCAACATCCCGTTGCCCAGTCTGTACGTATAGCCAGGGTTGCCCCGTCCCAGGTGCAGGACCCGGCACTTGCTTTTGTTAAACTTCATGTGGTTGGTGATCACCCAGCTCTCCAACCTGTCCAGATCTCTCTGCAAGACCTTTCCACCCTCATCCGAGTCCACAACTCCTCCAAGTTTGGTGTCATCGGCAAATTTACTCAAAACACCTTCTAGTCCTACATCCAAATCATTTATAAAAACATTGAAGAGGACTGGCCCTAAAATGGAGCCTTGAGGGACCCCACTAGTGACCATCCACCAGCCAGATGTGGCCCCATTTACCACAACCCTTTGAGCCATGCCTGTCAGCCAATTGCTCACCCATCATATGATGTTTTTGTTAAGTTGTATGCTGGACATTTTGTCCAGTAGGATCCTATGGGAAACCGTGTCAAAAGCTTTGCTGAAGTCCAAAAAGATCGCATCAGCTGGTTTCCCTTGATCGACTAGATGGGTGATCTTATCATAAAAGGAAATCAAATTTGTTAGGCAGGACCTACCCCTCATGAACCCATGTTGGCTGGGACCAATGACTGCACTGTCCCCCAGGTGCGCTTCAATAACTTCAAGGATCATCCTCTCCATAATTTTACCAGGCACTGACGTGAGACTGACAGGCCTGTAATTGCTAGGGTCTTCTTTCTTACCCTTCTTGAAAATTGGCAAAACATTTACCAGCTTCCAGTCCAATGGGACCTCACCAGATTCCCAAGATCGTTGAAAAATAATTGAGGTCTCGCGATGACGTCAGCCAGCTCTTTAAGCACCCTGGGATGAATCCCATCCGGACCCATGGACTTGTAGGGATCCAGGTGGAGCAGCAAATCCCACCCATGTTCAGGGTCGGTTGGGAGTTTGTCATTCCCACCGTCATGGTCCTCCAGCTCAGGGTACCTTGGGTCCCAAAGCCCATCATCAGCGTTGAAGACAGAGGCGAAGAAGGCGTTAAACGTCTCTGCTTTGCCTATGTCATTGTCTGTGAGGAGACCCTCCCCATCTAGTAGAGGACCTATGTTTTCTTTGGTTCTCCTTTTTCTGTTCACATATCTAAAAAAACCTTTTCTATTGTCTCCCACAGACATGGCCAGCTTCAATTCTAGTTGGGCTTTGGCCCCACGAATTTTCTCCCTACAAACACAAACAGCATCCCTGTATTCCTTCCTTGTTGCCTGACCCTCCTTCCTTAGTTATGTTCTTCTGTTTTAAGGATTATTTTATGATTTTTTTTTTCCTCTCTCAGTAGATTCTATGATATCTAGCAGATATCTAATCAGATATTTCAAAGGCTTGTGTCTTCTGCCTAGCTACTTCACACTAAAATTGAATTCCTGCTAAAGAGAAAAATGGCAGTCTTTTATCATGGATTGAGAGGAAAAAAAAAATCCATCCATAAAATAATTGTTTCCAAGGATGATTTCCTTGAGATTCTTAATGTTCTATTAATTCTTATGTACAATTCTTTGACTTTTGTCTTCCCTATCCACTAAGCTCTTTAAGCCTAGTTCTGCCAGATTCTGACCCTTCATTTGTGAGCAGCTATGTGGCTTCCTCTGGGTATACTTTCATAATAGCAGAAGCCAAAAGGGGTAGCAGGATTCTTACTGTCCCTCTCCTGGAATGCACAGCCTTTTCTTTTCTGGTCTTCTTTTCTTGATAATCTTGAGAAATTAGGCAAACTCAAAAATGTACTGAATAACAAATTTGTGGGTAACACTTCTCAAAAGGTACTTCGTTTGAAAAAAAGATAGCATTTTTTCACAGTGATAATACCAGCTTTTTTTTTTTCTGGATTTCTAAAGTAGAATAAATTCTATACAAAATTTAATATGGGCAAACCCTTCTCTGGACTATATCTCATCCACTAATGCTTATTAACAAATCTCAGATGGAATATATTTGCCTAGATGCATCATTTTCAAATTTTGAAACTTCAGATCTAAAGCCTCATTTTTATCACTCATCTTCGTAAATTAAATTAACCTTCACTTCATATTGCATATTGATTCAACTTTTGCATTCTGTGCTGACTGCACTTCTGTACTCCTTTGTATCTCAGTTCAACTTAGTCAAAGGAGTTTTTTTTAGCTTGTGAAGTTTTACAGTTGACATTTTGTATTCCATGGAAGACTGCAAGATGAACATATCTGAAACTTCAAAATAACTAAAAATACAACCCTTAACGCAATAAATAAATAAATATTTTGTCAATTCAGAAAAAGGGCATTTCTTCAATAAATGACTAGCAATAAGGGGGAGAAAAAAATGATGTAAAAGATAAAAGAAAAACAGAAGGGCATAATTACTGCTGGACATAAATGCCAGAAATAAAAGAAAATTATGTGTTACATCCATCCCACACAAATACTTCTGATGCAGTTAGCACAGGGTTGTGATAGAACTGATCCCGCAGACACTAGTCAAAAGCACTGAAAATTGCATAATGATAAGCCAATAGACTCACAAACCTAGTCTACATGCACAACAAAATAAGCTGAGGAGCTACTTGTCCGTAAGTACTCACTGACAGGAGTGATAGCCATTAACTGCTCACAGGAAATGGTGTTCCGTCTTGCCATCCCTAAATACCCACGGTTAGTAAATCAACAGACCTTCTCAATAGTCACTGCAAAAATCCAGTTCCAGTGAGAAATGGTTAACCAATGCTAAAGAACCAAAAAAATTACCAAGTCTTTTCCTTTCTTAAAAACACCAAACTGGATGTTAAAGGGATATTAATGGATGTAAAATGATGTGCCACAGCATCCTCTGCTGCAGGATGAGTTAAGTAAATTGATGCTGAAAATCAAAATGATAATCTGCAGCTTTAGAATCTCAGATGTATGGGAAGTTTAAAGTGAGGCTTCATTCTGAATCTTTAAAAATCTATCAGCGATTTTTGCATTACTTTATATATACAACGTTGTAGCTCTTTTTGAAATAACCCAATATTTAAATAACTGATTTTTTAGAATTCAGAATTTCTATGCGTGGATGCAATCTACTGTTCACACTCTTCATTAGAAAAAGAACAAATATACAAGACTCCCTGCCTGTTTTAACCACTAAGACCTTAATGATCAAAATTTTAAGGTTTCTTTCAACATTTATGCACATGGTAACTTCAGGAACAAGTACACATTATATCAAAACTACAAGACTAATCCACTGCATTTGAACCTTTTGTCTCTTACAGAGAGAACAGACAAAGAATGATAAAACCGAAATTGTTCGGTATTTTACTTCTCACAGTTCGTGAAGGACTCAGGTACAGCACATGAATTAATAAAAACATTCTAAAGCATTACAGACATAAAATTATAACCCAAACTTTAATGTACATCTTTTTGTTAATATGAGAGCTGTTATACCTCAGAAATCATGATAACATGGGGAGGGGAGGGATGTTACTTTCCCTATTCATTTCTAAGATTTTGAAAATATGAACCAAATCTTCAGTTTAGCTTTATTAACTTTTTATGTTAAAATGTACATGGTGTATGCAAAGACAAGCATGGAAACTCTTTAGGCTTATTTATGCATGGAAGAAAATTACTGAGAGCCTACAGCAGTAGATGAATATGACTATCACACTGAAAAGATATAAAGAACACATATATATTAAAACATTACTTTTTTTTCATAGGGGGCATCAATTTTAAGATATGACGCCAGAAGCACTCTTCTAAAGCTTCAAATGAAAACCCCAAAGTGCAGCAACACCACCCCCACTGAATGGAACAAAACATACAAATGGAGATTGTTCCAAATATTTTTGTGACAATTCTCTAAGCACAAAAGAAGGGAACTGGTCTATTATTAGACAGTAGAATAAAATGTAATTATAGCTAAGCAACACAATTTGAATTTGCTTGAAAAACTGTTTCCAGTTTGAAGAATACTTTGCATAATACAGAAGTTAAATCTCAGGAGTGATATTGTTGTTTTTTGTGGTTTTTTTTTTTCTTTTAATGTCCCAACAAAAGAACTAAATCAGCCCATGCATCAATGTACAGAAGACTTTTTCCTGTTTGTCAAAAACAGCCTGGAACAAAAATAAGACAAATATCATTTTCTTTTTTAAATACTACTATAATACTAGTTATAGCTAGGTTTCTGAATTACCTAAGAATTGAAAGGTACTATAAAGGGAAGACAAAGGTATAACACAAATATTGGAGGACCAAAACATTTCAAATTAATATTTTATCTTTCTGATATAATAGCTGAGGTTTATTCACCTCATGGCATAGGAAATAAGTACAAAATATGATCAGTTTTCAAAACACCATGATCTGCCAGTGTGTGTCTTATGGTTTATTCTGAATCAGAATAATGTCTCTTAAAGGACTTGACAATACAGGAGAACAACGTGACAAACTGTACTTCAACTTGAAAATCATCACTCAAGAATGAAAACATGGATTTTTTCATTGAAGGTTGGGTTATGGCTAACCTTTGCCATTGCAAGGAGAGAGAGAACCCATGCAACTTAATTCCATTTTCAAGGACATGCCAGAAGTACTGTCTGGAAGAGCCTCTCTTCCTTCCCTGTGGACCTTCCACTGTTAATACAGATGATGAATGGTAGTCATCCCACCACTGCCAAAGATGCTTTGCCTGCCCACTGGCAGGGGGGTTGGAACCAAACGCTCTTTAAACTCCCTTCCAACCCAAACCATCCTATGATTCTATGGTACCATCTTGAACAAGAATGAAGAAGAAATTAAGGACTCCCTTTTAAAATAAGCTATTTCATTTTAATATCAGTTTCTGCGCTCCTTACAATCCCGTGTAGGGCTAACTAAGCACATGTTTGGAAATAGTATTGTCTTTCCAATCACTTTCAGAGCCTTCACCTCTCAGAACTGAGGAATACCTGAACAACACTGAGAAAACACCTGCCTTTACCAGAGATACTTGATCTCAGATTCTACAAGTTCAATAATCTTTCATTAAAAAAATAAAAATAAAAATGTGAATAGTCACCTAGATGTTGTACACACCTAATATCATGTGAGGGTTTCTGCTTTCTGTTGACTTAAGACTCAAACCAGGCCCTTAGAAGGGAAAATTTAGTCTCTGATAGAAAAGGTGATACAATGTGCATAAACTGAAGCACGGAGGGGTAAGACCAGATATAAGGTGTAATTTTTTTTACAGTTATTTTGCCTCCTTTTTTTACAGTTTATTGATATTTTTCCTAAAGATATCTATAAATATCATGGCATTTTCATGCATCCAATGCTTCCATTGCTCCTTACAGAACCTGGTTCTTGTTATCACTGTAAGAGCATGACTACCATCGAATGCAGTACTCAAACTACAGGATTATTTATTTAATTATAATTTGGTGGTATGATTTTCAGTCACTAATGGAAACCAAAATTGTATTTTTTTTATCACTTTTGTATATGAGTGATGATTTCCATTACATTGCATCTGATTCATGTTATGAGCTGTTTTTAAACTTATTAATAACTTCTTCATGAAGAAACTAAAAATGATTTCAGAAAGCTTTTAATATGCTGATTTGAAAACGATAGTGGCTTTTAACACAAGAACACCCATTCAGTGGTAAAAATATGTCAGAATTACAATAAGCCTAACTGTAAGTAAAACGAGGAAAAAAGCTGTCTGTGTCAAAAGAAGAAAAAAGTATTTTAAATATCCTCCATCATCTTCCAACTAACATTTTCAAGTAGTTTATTATACAAAAAAGTCTTTCTGAAGCCTGCTCTGAAAAGCACTGCTGGACACTAATCTCAATTAATTCAAATGCAAATAAACTGTGAACTTCAACCTACTTCAAGCAATCAATGCAAGTACTGCCAACTCTCCCCTCATTTAACTCTTCAGAACTTATTATTTTCTTGAGATTTGCACAATTCAGCAAAGCAGCCAAATAATTGACCACTGATTTCACTTGGGGAATGTATGAAGTGTAATTAATGAAATAGACTTACCATTTTCATTTCTAGAGCAGTAAGGGTAAATACCCACATAAACGTTGCTATCAAATCAGGCTGAAAACGGGTAACAATTACATATTTTCAAGTAGTTCCCATACTCACTTGTAAAGGAAGCATGTCTGGCTGGACCACAACAGTTTGGCTGATTTGAACTCAATTCATTACATCTCTCAGCCAATATACTCAGCCAGAACAACCAGGGTTACCAACGACAAAGAGGAAACCGATGACGATGGAAAATGGGGAGCATTTTCACAGCTCTGCCACAATAACTGTACAGAAATTTCTTTATGTGCACTGGCCCATCCTAACTGTTCTGGTAAAATATGTGCTAATAAATATAAGTACTGGAAAGGAACAAAACCTGCTTATTAGAAAACAAGATTTTGTAACTAGAGGTTACTCTATTAACCACAAACCCAAAGAATTTGTAAAATAGCACAAAAAAGAATTAGGATGCGGGTTCATTTCCTCTGAAGGTAGAACTTTATTTCCTGCTTATTTTA
Source organism: Anser cygnoides (assembly GCF_040182565.1). Classification (NCBI taxonomy): domain Eukaryota; kingdom Metazoa; phylum Chordata; class Aves; order Anseriformes; family Anatidae; genus Anser; species Anser cygnoides. The sequence goes on from NC_089876.1 coordinate 51,070,208, forward strand.
ATTTTTTATTTTAATGAAGTTGTTAAAGGTAGTTTCATACAGCACTGTTTTCAAAGGTGCTGGGCAACCATAACTGTCAATCAACCCACAGCCCTCTCAATATCTTTTTATTATACAGTTTAAATGTACTCTTCTTATACTAATATAAGAGCATTCTTTGTCTTTTCTGTCTATCAAGAGGCAGGAAAAGCACACTTTATTAAATATGTATAATATCTTATGAAAACAAGTTCCCAAACTTTTGATTTGTTGACAGCTATTCCCTATGCATCCAAAAAAACTTGTTAATCTTACTTTGCTTGAAAATTATAGCACATTATAGGCCAAGCTACACTGAATAATTAACACTCACTTAGAAAAACAGAAGAACAAAGTCAAGAGTGGTATTTGATTCATCACTCCCCCTTGAACCTGTGATTCACTCCTGAAATGTTTAATATCCTGGATTATCCCTTAATATTTGCCAGTCTGAAGAAAAATATTCAGAAGTAGTGACCTAAGTTTCCTCTGAATTAGAAATTTCTTAGAAATTTCTAAGCCAAATTCAGGACTGTTAAACGGCAGAATATTCATATCAGAGCTCCACCTTCTCATTTAGCTTTGAAGCTAACACTAGCCAAGTATAACCTTGCTTTCATTAGAACTTTACGTTCTCCAAAAGTCAAAGAAAAGTGATGCAAAAGTTATTTTCTGAATTTTTATACAAAATAACAGCTTAAAGCTACACAAATTTATTCCAAGGAAAAAAATGTCTTATATAATTTTAGAGAAATAATGTACATGATTGTAAGATTTGCTTTTCTTAGGGTTGAATATTCTTGCTTCTTTAAACAAATATTGAGGATTATTGAGTAAACTCACACAAAAAGAAATCAGAATGACAAACTGGCATAATATGATAAATCTAGAACACATCTAGAACTGAAGAACATAATATTTGTTAGGGTTGATTTTTACTGAGTACCATTTACTCTCCAAGCTAATTGCTAGCCCAGCAAATACCCAGGTGACCCACTACAAAACAGAAGCTCAGAACTCTTAAAAGGCTATGAGCATGGTGCTGTCATCAGTAACTGTATGCGTGTGCCAGCACATGTGGGTCTGCCGGTCAGTGTAAGCAGGGTCTACAAAGCACCACTTCAGCAGTGGGTTTCCCCAAATACTGATTTTATGACAACAGTCCTCCTGAGTTTGCAGGAGTTTTGCAGACAGCTATTTAGCCAAGCCATTAGCACCTGGTTTTCTTCAACTTTTGAATATTACTGTTAAATATCCTGGAACTCCACGCTTCCTTCCATATATAAATATGCTACTGAAGACAGTCATAAAAAGTCTGAACACTTTCTCTAATAACAACAAATGACCAAAATGGTTATGGACCACAGTGTACAAATTCCACCTGATATACATGCATATTTAGAAAACCATTTTGTTGAAGTATAGTAGTGCCATTTTATTTCCTTGAGAGCCTACCTATCATTTCAAAGCTCTATTTTTTAAACATGATTTATAAAATAAAGCAACCAAGTGGAAACCAAGACAAAGCATTGCATGGAAAATACAATCAGATATAAAATATAAATTAAAGTGCCAAATTAATGTTTTAACTTCAAAGTTTATCATCTGATTGATGCTGGTAAAATGACTGATCTCAGGAAGACCAATGACTTTTACTCATGTAATGATGGATGCAGTCCCTTTGCAGTTAACAGCACTACATATATGAATAAAGACTACTCAAGTCAACACGGGTTTGCAGATTCAGGCCCTGTATATTTACAGATGAACATCAAAAGTTTGGCAATATCTGTTCAGATTTTTTCATAATTAATGCAATGCTTTCACCATGTGGTTCTAAATTAACTTCTCCAAAACATTTCAAATGTCTACTTTAGAAAGCGAACAACGTGAGTCTTTTTACTTTGAGAAGTACCATTATTTACATTTATATCAAAACATTTAAAAGCAAGTTCGTGTCAGCGACAGATGATAAGACCTGACTTAGTTAATGGGTAGACTGTTAATGAGGATTTATAACCAGTGCATGTTTGGTGTAATAAACTATCTTGCCCTTTTGGAAAGAGGAAGATGAGGGCTGCTTTATAATTCGGGGGGGGCGGGGGGGGAGTAGTATACCATATGTATTTCCTAATTCTACTTAAATTTAATGAAAATCTTAGCAACCTAAACTACCTTCTCCTCAATTTTCTTGCTTTCAACTTTACTCCTCAGTATTTCTGTGCTGCTGCCAAGTGGTTTCCTTAAGTTCTGGCTGATAAAAATATTCAGTAAAAACACCCTATAGTGGGTTTACGTCGCAAGGTTTTGGTAGCAGGGGGCTATGGGGTGGCTTCTGTGAGAAGAATCTAGAAGCTGCCCCATGTTTGGTAAGGGCCCCACTGCTGACCAGAGCTGAGCCAAGAAGCGATGTTGTTTTGTGCCTCTGTGAGAGCATATTTAAGACAGGAAAAAAAACGCTGCACCACACAGCAGCTGGGAGAGTGAGAGGAGTGAGGAACAGCCTTGCAGGCGCCAAGGTCAGTGAAGAAGGAGGGGGAGAGGTGCTCCAGGCACCGGAGCAAAAGTCCCCTGCGGCCTGTGGTGAGGACCATGGTGAAGCAGGCTGTCCCCCTGCAGCCCGTGGAGTATCACAGTGGAGCAGGGTTCCACCCCGCAGCCCATGGGGGAGACCATGTTGGAGCAGGTGGACCTGCACCGATGGAGACTGTGGCCTGTGGAAGACCCCTGCCGGAGCAGATTCCAGGCCGGACCTGTAGCCCGTGGAGAGGAGACCACGCAGGAGCAGGTGACCTGGCAGGAGCTGCTGCCCGTGGGGGATCCAGGTTGGAGCAGTTTGCTCCTGAGGGATGGACCCCATGGTATGGACCCATATCTGGAGCAGTTCTTGAAGAGCTGCTGCCTGTGGGAAGCCCATGCCGGATCAGTTCAGCGAGGACTGCATCCCATGGGAGGGATCCCACAGCACAGGGGACGAGAGTGACCGAGAAGGAGCGACGGAGAAGCAGCGCTACAGACTGACCATAACCCCCAGTCCCCTGCGCCGCTCAGGGGGAAGAGGTGGAAGAGAGTGCATGGGAGGGAAGTTGCTTTTGGTTTCTTTGTTTCTCACTTCCCTAGCTTGTTAGTAATAGGCAATAAATCTTACTATCTCCCTATGCTGAGTCTGTTTTGGCCGTCACGATAATTACTGTGCAATCTCCCTGTCCTTATCTCAACCCTTGAGCCCTTTTCATCGTATTTTCTCCCCGTCCCTCTTTGAGGAGGGGGAGTGAGAGAGAGCGGTTGTGGTGGAGCTCGGCCGCCCACCCGAGTAAAACCACCACACACCCCACCTTAACATTAAATAAATTATACTAGAGTAAAAAATGCTATAACAACGTGAAATAATCTTCTTTGATCTGCTTCTTACCACCAACAAAAGTTACTTCACACTTACAGTTACTACACTTACTAGTTCTTGGACAAGACAACTATGCAAAGAAACAAGTATTTTAGGTCAGAAAAGAAAGAAATTTACCAAAGCCTCAAGAGTATAAAGTAATACATAGTGCCACAAAATCCAGGTTGAGGACCTCATTTGCCTGCCTGTTCTGTGCAGTCATTTTGGTAGCACTGGCAGCAGAAGCAGCAGCAGCCCATTCCTTTTGGAATCAGCCTTCACCTCAGAGAGGAGCCCCTGCGTTGTGCTGCTCTGCCCTGGGCATGCAGAAATCCTTGCCTGGTGCTGCTCTGTGTGTGCACAGAAGTCCCTGCGTGCATAGAAGCCTGACAGCTCACAGAAGGGGCAGAAATCCCTTCCATGAAGCAGAGTGCCCTACTAAGCTTGTGAAAGGTTAAACACTGCTGGAATAGCAAGGCATGTCATGTGCCCACACTTTCCAGTTCCATTCAATTACCACCAGCAGCAGTCCTATAATGCAACATAATACTGTGTTATTAAATCAGAGTTTCACATTTACACCTGGTGCAGTCTGGAGGAAGGCCTGCCATTCCTCGGTCCGTACCAGAGGAAACAACCCACAACTTTCACGGGCTCACACGCCTCACTGCACACACTGACCTTGGAGACGGGGATAGGGCTGATCCCTTTCAGGAGACTATTTCACAAGTGCCTGGCGTTACAGCCTTAAATTGTTAATCACATACCGAGGTAAAACGCCCTTCTGTGTTACACACACACCAGCACGCACACGAGCACAGAGCAGCATGAGGCTGTATTTTTAAATCCTCTTTAATTCCTACTTTGCTCTCTACTTCCCAGAATGACCTTACATATCCCTTCTTCCTCCAAACAGAATCAATTAGAGCTTTTCTTGTCCCCCAAAACTAGTGTTTATACAAAACAGCTTCTGTAATGCCTTCTGACATCCTTAAAGCAGCAAAGATTTCTAAAATAAAATATTTTCAAACATTTGAACGTCACCCTGAAATCAAGTTTTCACGGAAAAATAAGCCTGCAACTTCTCCTCCTAGGCGCACCTTTTGTTCACGGCACCTTTTTCCTTGCCGAAAACTGCACGCCCAAGCGTCGCCTCTACGCTGACCCAAGCTCCCAACTTTGCTGTGCCGCTAATTGCCAGCTCCTCGCCCCGCTGCCACCCCGCTACCACTCGAGGAGGAGGAAGGGAAGAGGAACCGCTTACCTTAGCCCGGAGTCACCAAGTCCCCGAGGAAAAAAATCAAAATAAAAATATAAAAGAAGGGAAAAAAGAAGAGCCGAGCCGCTGGGTGCCCGCGGAATACCCGCGAGCGCCCCAGCACCTCCCCGGCCGGGAGCAAAGTGGTGGCGAGCGGGGGGCCCAGGAGCGAGTTGCCGGCGCGGAGCCCGAGCCCGCCGGCGCGGGGCGCCCGCCCTTCAGCACCCGGCGCGCCGCGGACAGCACCGGCCGCGCTCACCGCCCAGACAGACGGACGGACGGACGGACAGACCGACCTCCGGACCGACCGACCGACCGAGCGCGCCGCTCAGCTCGGCCCGGCCCGCCCCCGGCCCGCCCCCCGAGGCGCCCGCCCGCCCCCTTTTGTTGCAGGGGGCGCGGGGCTCGGTTCGCAGCTCCGCGCCGCCGCTCGCCCCCGCGCAAAGATGCGGGGGGACGGGGGAGACGCACACAGCCTCCCGGCTGTGTCCCTGCCCGCGTTACGGCGGGGTGTGGGCGATAAGGTGCTGATAAGCCGTAGTAGAGGGACCGGCTGAGCGCTCAGGGATGCTGGAGGTGATGGAGCGGCCGGCCGAGCGCGCAGGGATGCCGGAGGCTCCGTGTTGAGAAATCCCTGCCGCCCCTATCAAGTTGGCTGCCGGAGTTTTGAGGCTGAGATCTCCCCCGGCAGCCCCTGCTCGAAGCACAGACCTGCCCCCGGGAGTCAGCGCCAGCTGCGGAACGCAAGGGAAAAGCACCCCGAGATAGGATATACACGGATGGGATCCCCAGTCCTATCCCCTTCGCCTGTAAGATGGAGAACTGGCACCTGGGGACGAACAGAACCAATACCACCACCCCCCAACACGGAGAAAATACCCTAAAAATTATAAATACTTATACGTCAAGCAAAATAACAATAGTTTGAAGTCTCCCTTGGCCCTTTTTTATTGTGAGATAACCAGTTAGTTATCTGATTTATTACTTTCAAACTAATTTATCATCCATTCCAACGCTTCTAAAGAGTAGCTTACTTAATCTTCAAAGTGAAGTCATTATGAAAATTAAGTATCTACTCTTCGAGGCATTACAGGTTACCTGCTTCTGGCCTTTTGGGAAAACGTGTTACAGATTAAAGTATTAAACTGCCTCTAAATCATCTGTGACTAGGCTAAGACAGAGGTCAGCTGTTCTGATCTACACTGGCACACTAGGTTAATTATACACGCATCTGTATGTGGAACAAAACTGGAGTGACAAACACAACTAGGTAAGTCGCACACTTAAAGAATTGAACTGGTTAACACAAGAAATAACAAAATGGGATGCTTGGGATTGCATTTGCTTATCGCTATTTCGTAAGGGAGTTCTTATTGGACTGCTAATTAGGTCATGGTACTGCAAGAAGAAACATGATTAACTTTACACTTTTACACACAAAATGTACAATACAAAGCCAAATCAGCCAGTTTTCACTGATAACACCTTCTATAATTGCCAGTTATCAAGCCAGCTTGGCTGGCAACCAGAGAACATTTCTGAACCACTACAGTTCAATTTCTTCCCTCTCTTCACTCTTAAGCCCTCTCAGGTTGCTTGCAAGGTATAAACAGAACAAAATTTCACTAGTTAATGACAATGTTGGGGGTGCAAAACTGATGTTGAGTCAGTTTTGCTTCCTACTAGCTACACCATAAGCTCTCCAGGGACGGAGTAAACTTGGAAATGACTGGTTCCAAATTGAATGGAAATTGAAATCTCAAAAGGGCAAACAGAGACCTTGCACATTCACTCTCCCTTGCCCTTACGAAAGTGCCTGAAACAAACCATCAACAAATATCAAAGTGTTCTATGTAACCCAGTTAACGCAGTATTCAAAGTCTATCATGGTCTGACACGTTGGCCTTGCAAATTGTTAGGCATAAAGAACCCCAAAGATAACACAAGGAAGACTCTCGGAAGAATTCTGAAAACCTCAAAATTTTGTGAGGGCTTAGGCTCTTAAATTTGAGTATAAATAATGATACAAGAGTGTAACATATGAAGGTACTTGGATGTTCTTACATATTTGAATCTATGTATCTCATCATGCTCATCTTTCTTCTTTGGACACTCACTTGGATAGCTAGCTTATGAACCTTATAGTTAATTGACGTATTTGTACAGCAGGCATTTTCTACTTTTTCCTCTATTTCAGCTCTGTGTATAAAGCTATCACAGACAGCTGATAGAAAATAAATCTTTTTCGTTCTTACCCTACAGCTTTCTGCCTTCTACTCAATGAATATTCTTTGTGAGCTCCATTTTGTGTGGTTTGCTCTATTCCTCTGCAAATACATATATTTGAATGAACTTTAACATTTTTTTTCATTATTTTGTGACCCACACATCGCATTATTCCTGTTTTCAGTTGAAACATTTTAGTTCACAGAGTGTTACAATAGAGTATTACTTCACTTGCTGTAATGCAGACCAAAGTACACTACTTCAATGGAGAAGATGTTCTGTGTTTAGCAAGTAATTGTTAGCTTGGAGAGACTGTTGACGTTTGGCCTGATTTCCATAACATCAGTTTGGATACTTTAGGACAATATTTTACCAGATCCCATGTAGCATGCCACACAGTTTTTGCCGTTTCATATACCCAAGTCCCATTGGCACAGCAGTTAGTTATGTTTGGCTTTCATTTTTCTACTTTAATTTTTGTATTTGAAGCATTTGTCATTCTTACACTGGCAGCTGAGAAGGCATACGGTAAGTACTGAGGTTTCCTTGTAAAGGTGGGAGATGCAGAGGAACTTCAAAGTTGTTTTATTCTTGTTAAGACTATCATTGTTAATAATAAAGATTCTCTATTTCGTATTTATGAGGCACTGTATAATACAAGATCCAATACAGCAGGAAACTGTATGCAAGACAAAGAGAAGATCAAAGTCTCAATATATTAAGGGGAAGTCAATGCAAATAACATAATGAAAGTTGTTTAGCAAGCTGTTCAGCATTTGTCCAAAACATTTGCTCTTGTAATTTACAGCCTATCCCTTACCCACTCAATTTAGAGCAATACTGATTTTCTTGATCTAAATAGTTTGGATCTGCTTTTCTACCACAAGTAGCCATTCCTCCAGAATTATTTACCTTGTAAACAGCTTTGGATGAGAAATGAGTGCAGAATTAGAGAGTAAATACATTATTTCAGAAGTGGATTTTTTTTTCTCCTAGCTTTTCTAGTGCTATCACTTCTAAAGCTATTTAAAATTATTTCTCTGTGTTTGGGCTCTTGTATTAGCAATCAATAAAGAAAAAAAAAAAAGATTTTTTTCAGGGACTTCCATATGGCTTGGTACCACTCACAACCTGTAAGTGCAACAACAGTTTATTTTCCTATAGTGTATTTGTTATCTGTAGGTTCGTGTTTAAACATTCAGAGTGAACAGAGTTCACATGAACAGCATTATCAAATTACCAGAGAATTCAGGGTATTAAAACCTGATACTACCAAGTACCATTTGTTGTCACAGCTAAGGTGACAGACTTAAACAAAAGACTAAAAAAAATAAGTTGAATTTATATTTGTGTATAAATATATGGAGAGAATATAGAATATATGTTTGTATTCTTTGAATCAAGAATACACAAAACTTTAGACATACTCCTAATTGTGACTTAATGTCCAAAATCATTTTTAAATTAAAATTTAAGCAATTAGTTTTATTTCAAAATATAAAAAAGTACAAACTATTGCCCTCTGCAGGGTTTCATTACTACTTTTTTTAAAAAAAAAAAATTTTTTTTCTTTTTATTGGAAGGAGACAGCTGCCCCTTCAGTGCAGCTGTTGCTAGTGAAGATCATTGATTAGCTTGAAGTAAATGACAGCAAGAGAACTCTCAGCCTGCTCTGACATGAGATGTCATGAATTATCCTCCAATCTTGCTCTCTCACACATAGCACAAAGTTTGGAAACAAATATCTTTCCTTTCCCTCATCTGCTGGTCTAATACACTCAATGTCTGCTTAATGTTTTAATGAATTTGAAAGATGGTAATATACCCACTAGAAATTCTGTGCTGATCAAAAAGCACAATAAAGTGTACTGAGATCTGGACTGGTGCTTTTATAACAGCAGGGCATCATAAGCACCAGAATGGCAGACACTGGCAAATGATATAGAAGAAAATTAACTTGCTTGTGGTTTGGAGAGAGGTTGTGCCAACCATCTGGCACAGGAGATCTTCCAAATTGCACAAGATTTATCAAGGCACATTAAGGTTTCCCCACGTCTCCCCAAAGTCAGTTCTCACAAAGGGACTAAACGCTTAAAATAAAAGGAATATGCAATAATCTAGTGTTCACCCACAACAAATCTATCTTTGAAATGCATCAAAATAATAATTCACAAGGCAATGGATGTAAAGTCGTTACTGGGGGGGAGGAAGCCTAGATTCTGATGTTAGATATGTAGATTTCTCCATTATTTCTAATTAGGTAAATGCTATAGGTTCATTTCAATGTGTGACAACTTTGCAATGATAATGATTCTGACAAGATGCCGTTGTTCCCATTCTCGTCTTGTGAATATAAAGTAACAACTGATTAAACGGTAACGAGGCAATACACTACAGAATTCATACCCACATTGGAAATTACTATTTAAAAATAACTGAGAAGTCAGGATACATTTAATTTCTTATCATGCAGCTTTTTTTGACTTCATTTGGTATCAAATAATTCCATTATTCTATATCACTGAAATCTGAACACATAATACCATTTGATAGTAGATAACAGACTCAATTACACACACAAAGATGAAGATACTTGGTTTCAGTACTAAGTGGTGATGTTTATAAGAGATCTCTTAGGGCATCTATTGGACAATCTTAGTATTGCACTCTAAAGATAGGAGCTTTCAGAAGAGATAGGGAAGAAGGAGTTGGTTCTTTTTCTGTTAACAGATTTAACCAAGAATATTAATTCTAACATTTTTCTCTTCTGAACAGTCCTCAATAGATTGACCAGAGCTTTTAAAGTGAACAGACAAATAAGAACCGTATTTTAGCACTGATCCTGATAACTTCACAGCTGGAAGTATTCACTGATGGAAATGAAAGAGATGGAAATGAAATGAACTCTACATTTCATAATTTGCCAGCTCATTCAATCTTGAATATTTACATATGTACTGCAAATACTATGCTGTGTTTATCTAGAAAATTGAAAATTTATTTTATGTGAAAAAGTTCACTAAAAAACAGAAATTCATCACATAAGAATTAGGTTTTATCAAGAATGATCAAGTTTTTCAATTAGACTTATTTTTCCATAAAGTTGGTTCTCTCACCTATTTAGATCCTTTTTATTTTGAATTTTTACTTATGGAACTCTACAGTAGTAATCCTGATATCTCTACACATTTGCCGTGATTTATGCCTGTCTGGTAACTTGGAACATTCTCTGTTATGCAACTCATTTGCTCAAAGTCCCATGTAGAGATTCTGGAGACATATGCTAGCTAGTTTTCAGTAGAATTAAAAAAAAAAAAAGTTTGACTTTCTTCACAGAAATGATAACTTTTGAAATTTTGTCAATGAAGTAGCAAGCATCCTACACCAGCCTCGTCTGCATTAAGCTGGACTTATTTTTTTAAAAAAAGAAAAACAACATAACAAAAACAACATAACAATAGGATACCTAACGGGAGTCTGACAACTACTTAGTATCCACTGTTACTATACTTTAGGTAACTAGGTAACTTTTCTCCCTTGAGCAGCAATGGATTCGTTGGCTCAACAACATATAAAAATGTTCTATAGCAACAATCTGAAACCTAAAGTATCATCCATTTGTTTGTGTTGTGTTGTGTATTAGTGTAGGAATGAATCTTCACAGAAATTGAGGCCATGCAGACTTCCGTAGTAGCATTCAAACATAAGGCGTACTCAAATATAGTCTATCACCTTTCATCGTCCAGCCATTACAGAAGTAGAAAACCACGTCTCCTGCAATTTGAAAGCTCCTTCATCTGTCCTAATTCCATGTCATGGAGTTAGAACATGATGACTTGCTTTCATCTGGGTTTTGCTAGGAAGTAAGCCAACCAGAACAGAGATTGCAGGTCTGGAACACAGGTCTAAATGAATATACACAGATACATACCCCTAATTCAATGTAACCATAAGCCTTATCGTATATCTGATTCTATCCCAAGCTGTACTAAGAATGTAATGGAACCTACTCTTCCAAAGAATGCACTTACTGACTTTGAAGCAAGCTCGTCTATGAACAGTAGTATCAGTATGAGGTAAGAGACACTTTGTACAGTTCTAGAGTCCAAGAATAGAATAATGTAAGGTTCATAGGCACATCTTACCCTGTCTCTTTTTGAGAGTCATCAGCCTGTCACAGAAGAGTGCACAGAATATTAAATGAGGCAAATATTTTGACTGATGAGTTTGATAGAGCAGAAGTTTACATTTCTTTATCAGATAAATTTCAAAGGTTCAAAATGATATTGCAACAACTAGATACAGTAGAGAGTATGGTACGCTTTTCAGTTGGAAGGCAATGTTATCATCATTTGCATCACTTAGTCCACAGTTCTACTGTCAGAATCCTCCTTTTTTATGGTGTTCTCTGGGAAGACAATCTGAGTCAATCATAAAATGAAAAAAAAGCTAACAAGTTCAAGGAACATAGAAATTTCATCCCTTCCATCCCAGTCTCTCCTTTTACCTTTGCCACTAGTTTTTAACCACTTTGCTACTGCTGCTGTACAGAGGAATGGGATGATACAAAAGTGCTAAGTGTGCCAGTCTCATATCGGCAAATCCTAACGCAAACAGGATATCATTGTACTTCTTCCCAATGATGTAGTTCATGGGAATAAAAATTAGAACTGCAGGCTTGTATTTTGCATTAATTTTGTTACATTTCTATTCCTTTTTCATACATCAGTATATAAACTCTAGCACCTGTCTCCTGCCACCAGCCTAATATGGTGGTAAGAAGTAGTATGAGAGAAGGGAAAGGGTTATTTGAAACTCTCCAGTTCTTGCACATCTCAGTGAACCCATTTCCAGATTCAGCTAATTCTACTCCAAAACCTAGCTAATTTTAAATGACAGACTTTTAATTACATATGACATACTATCCAATTAAATGTAGAATCTATTTTCACCAGTACAGTATTATTTGCGATTTGTCAAAAATATCAAATATTCTCCAAATGCTTTCCTCAAAAAGGAGAAAAAAAAAAAAAAAGAGTATTACAGCTTGTTAAATATTCAGTTAAAAGATTTTTTTTTCCCTGTGTCCTGCAGAATATCCCGGAACTCATATAGCTTTTATTAGAGTTAGAAACAGTCAGAGTAGGTTCCTGTTCCTCATTCATTGTGAATTTATGGAAAGTTGTTTAAAATGGATTACCCAGTCTTATGTGAATATAATAAAATTTGAAAGAAAAATGCCAGGAAAAAAAATCTTATTATGTTCTCAAAAGCAACTATAAATCAATAGTTCAAATTCACTATACATGATACTTATGTATTTATACTCGTCATAGGTTTGATTACCTTACTAGTATTCATCAATACAGGAGACATGACTCTTGTATGCTTTCACAAGGAAAGAAAACATTAATGCCCTCTTTTTGTTTAAATGATGAAAAGAATACCAAGATGCTAAGCTGTTCAATCAGTCAAAAAGGAAATCTAGGGCAAAGCTGGGAACAGAAGTTTGCCATTTCTTATTCACTCCTAATCACATGATAATCCTTCCCTATCAATCAACGTGTCAATTTAAAGGTAGTGATTACATATCATCAGTAGTGATGATCTAATATCTGAGCATGAAGATGTACAACTGAACTTCAGAGAGATCAGAAAAAAAATACAGCATGCACTTTTAAAATAAATGGTATTGTTTGCTTGATATACTCTAATAACATTGGATTCAGTAAAAATATTTATATATTCACTGTAAAATATGCCTGCTGTGCTCACTTGCCCAACGTGTGCTACAGAATTTACATGCACAGAATTCTCTCACTAAAAAAGTCCAATGATACAAGCAGTACTGTCATACTGTCAACATTTTGGAATAGGATCAAAATACATGGAACACTTCCACATTTGTTTTTCTGCTAAACCATGCACTTGTTTTCGGTCAGGAAGTCAATATCATTCTGAAGTTTCAGAATTAACACAGTCCATGCCATATGTTATAAAACATATGAGGTGCTACTTGTAAGTATAGGTGTTTAAGATATCAACTGACATTCATATAAAATTATTTTATAATGTTTTAATGAAAGACTAGTTTGCTAATTAAATCACAAGGTTAGAAATCTATGTGCAATATGAATACTTAATTTTCACTTTTCTGAGAACATACACAATTCTAGCACAATTTCTGTTCACACAGATCACAATTGGTTTTCCTAGCACCTCCCTATTCAGTGAATGTGGAAGGTTGAGTTAATATCTACAGTATTTTACTTTTGAAAACTACTTTCTATAGTTCCAAGTCTATTTATGAACCACCTAAATTCTACAAAGATAAAAACTGCTTCTGAAAATAATCAGAAACGCCCATTAGTTTATAGACACCTGCTCTGAAACATACTGTCAGTTCTTCAAGGTACTTAGCGTTTTCACACTTCCATATATTAAAAGCACGTTTCCCATCAATTCTCACTCCAGTTTGAAGCAATTTTGAGTTTTCACTACCTCTGAAGTCCAGCCTCAGCTGTTTTCTATTGGGCGTCTGAAAAAATAAGGCACATGTAATTGCTAATGACCTTTAAGTTCTCAGGGACTTACTAAGCACTGCCGAGGCAGAACAGTATTTCCAAGTCAGCGACGAAATGGATAAACACAGAAACCCTCTCCTTACACCACCTGTAATCATGCTGTCCCGTTCAGTACGTAAATTCAGATTTTTGCAACTAACACATTTCCTGTAGAAATTATTTTTACTTGCAATGTAATCCTTGCTCATATTAAGATCTTAGCTCTTCACGTGTACAGAAGGAAGTAGGGTAAGATAATTTCTCTGTAAGCTTATATTTATAGTTACTATATTTATATATAATTAAGATTAACTAAGCTTTAACTATTAGCTGAGGATCTATCATAAAATAAAAAAAAAAAAAAACAGAAAACAGTCTCATGCCAAAAAAAAGAGCTTTCCTTTCAATAAAATACAGCAGATGGATACAGGGAAGATACTAGAAGGAAACAATATCGCTTAGCATGATAAGCAGAGTTAATTAATTAGACTAGCAATGAGTTATCTCCAAACTTTTTATAGACAACAAGAGCATCAACATTTTTATTTTAAAGGGTAATTTGAGATAACTTTGAAAAATATTTTTAGAGGAATCACTACTGTGAAAAACATTATTGAAGAATCTTACAAATGCTAATTTCAAAAAATAGCAAGTAAGCTAGAGTCTGACTGAAAGCAAAACAGGAAACAATCACAGGAATGGTAGATGTCTTACAAGTAAAAGCAAACAGTAAAAAATAAAAGCAAAGCTGCAATAGAAGTGGAGGATGACATTGAATAAAGGGCTGTAGGGGCGATATATTTAGGAGAAGGGTTGTTGTCTTTTGTTGAAGAAGCATGGACAAAGATGACGTTATACTGACCATGAAATAGCATTTAGGTAATTAAAAGTTTGGACGAAACTTCATTTTAGTGATAGGAAAAGCTGCACCTTGAACTTTGTGCAGAAAGAACCTGCAAAACTTGGTCTGATACAAGACAACGGAACTAAATATGGAAGCAATGAGAACGTTAAATGTACAGCTTACATTGGAGGAAAAAAAAAAGTAGCAGAGGGGTTCAAGAGCTTTGTTAAACAGGGATTGTGTCTTCCACAATCTTGAGGGATGATTGAGAAAAAAATCTAAAGCTGCAGTTTAAACAGAGCAGTGTGGAGTAGGTAAATTGCACCAATTTTGAATTGGCAATATTAGAAACAGTATTGGATGACAAGAGGATGAAGGACCAAAATGTAGGATTCAGAGGCTTATCTTCAAGAAAGCTATTCCCTAAGAGGAAGCCCAGTGGAACAGCCAAACAGGTTACATGGCAAGATAGGATTACAGCCAAAAAGATTCTCAGACATTTGAGTCCAGGAAATAGAAATACCATGAAAGAAGCGAAAGAGTTGAAGAATATGATAGAGGAGGTGGGAAGCAGGGAGAGAGACAGATGCTGAACAGAATGACGTTGCTGGAATAAGTGGAAGGGCTAGAGAGGGAGAACAGATAGGACAGTTAAGAACATGTGGTAAAGGAAAGGGAAAAGAGCTGTGGTAAGGTCACCATGGTTTTTTTTACATGTCTTTTATGGAAAGTACAAAAGCAAGATTTTGTTTCAAAGGAAAGTAGAGGACAAATTTAGAGGGATGAATCACAATTAGTGAAAAGGTGGTTAGACTAGATAGCAAACTGTAAATGAAAACTATTACTGTGGATTGTAGGACTAAGGAAACTCAGTTCAGCATCTGCCTGTTTAAAAATAGCAACGATTTTACAAGTCACGTGCTAGAATGTCTACAGTTTCTATTAGCAAACAGAATAACCAGTGCAAATTGGTAATCTTCATAATCATCTTTTAAAAATTGCCTACAGATGAAGATTTATTCACCTAGTAAATTCCCACATAAGTTTGAGTAGTGAATATGTTTGAGAACGAATGATTTGGCAAATGCAAGAACGGCATAATTAATGAGTTATTCATGTAATATATCTGTTCAGCTTTATTAGACACTGCTAGAGCAATAAAAGAAAAAAAAATCCACAGGACAATACTTGTTCAAATGCACTCCAGAACTACTCAGTACTTTGAGGCCTTACCAAACATAACAGAGCTTATGGTGGTATCAGCAAGAGTACTACTGCATAGCGGATAACTACCCAAAGCCCTTCAAAATAAAATCATGTTACACTGAAACCTCTGCTAGGTGCCAAACAACACAAAGGCGTATTAAGAAAATTGTTTAGGCCAACCACAAAACCACAGCAAAATTACATTCTCTTATCTAAAGCTGCTTTTCACATGGGACCATATTGTCATCTAAGCCTCTGTGGCTGTAACACAAAATCAGTAAGTGTGAAGTTTTTATCTATCCCAGCTGTGGCTGCTAACCCAATCCATGCAAGGTGGAGATGCATCAGTGGCTCATTTAATACTAGTTCAGGTACAGTGTCAGTCTAGTCATAGAAGCCAAGGAAAGATATGATACAACCTATCACTAGTGCAGTTTTATTTAGCGTAAGCATCTTTGAAATGCAGTTCTGAAATAAAATACAGTATTAAACTGTGCTAAGGGCTTTTATTTAAATTGTTTGCAAATTCAGTGATACAATTATAGTCAGTAGTCTCCACTGACTACTTTTAAACCAAAATATGCAAAAGCAAAATCAAGTTCACTGTGCTGTGAATACATCCCATCAGCAACCTAAGAAAAAGCAGATTTAAACAAATAGTGCAGAAAAGGTCCATGTTAACATGAAAATAATATAACTTCTATCTGTTTTCAAACATTAAAGCAGCATTATAGCAAGCACTTTTATTCGTTGCCTATGAATCCACTTAAAGTATGCAACCAGTACGGTGGTTTGACTATGCATGAAACATACATTTCTTACATTTGATTATGTATGAAACAGCACTGTTGTTGCAAATTGAATCCTCGCTGGAAAAGGACAGTGTGTTATATAAACAGAGTAGCCAAACTATTTAGATTGTTTAGACCTATTAGAGTGCATGGATCTTATTTCCATCCAAATCGGCAAGGTATTTGTCAAATGCACTTTCATCGAAGATTAACCCTTTATGCTAGGATGTAAAGGTGCCCTTTCAAATTTATAAGCGATGACTTTTCAGTAAACCTCACCTCAAGGCATGGCTAACCTGCTTAAAGTTCTATCCTAGCCTTCAAGTCTTGCTTTCAAATCCCTCATTCGTTACCCATTTGAAACAATTAATTGATTGCAATTAAATCCAATATAAGGGCACAACACAACTTGCCCTAATACACCGTATAGTTATACACTCAACAGTTATTCTTAACATACCAGTAATCAGTCTGAAGAGAGTATACTGTCTGCAGGTCAACTAATACAGATGTGTTTTTGTGTAGTATTAGGAAAACCATCATGAGACATTCTTCAGTTTATATTGATTCTTTTCATGTGCTGTCTTTGAAAGAATTAAGTCAAATTCCTACCAATCTAAGCTGTGATTGATTCTCCCAACTGATTCCATCTTACAGCTTTTGTTCCATTGTTTGTTTTGAAACTCAAGTTATGAGCATTTCTTGACAGCAGTATTTGTTAGCAAGCTAAACATTTTTCCACGCTTACCTACAAAATGTTTATTTACTGAGCTTCTTATGCAAGTACCTAATTTAAAAATGAAGTAGTAGAATAAACGAACTCAGTTTAGTAATGAAACAGTTACAAAAGATGAAGAAAACACCTGCATTATTTTGAATGCTCATCTATTTTCCTCACTGTGCTTGTTATATGTTTAAAACCTGATTTATTCATTTAGGTGGCATGCAAGCCAAGAGGAGAAATGAATCTAAAATGACACTATAAATTAGTTCTCAAGGCAGACTTAAAATTACTTGTGTTCTGTAATATCTCTCATAATTGCAGAGTATTTTAAAGGACATCCTGGAGAATCACAACAGTCAAAATAACTTCAAAGGCAGCTTTAAACTGCAACACTGAATATGGGAGGGGTGATGTAGGAACTGGTGAAAATAAGTGAGAAATAGAGAAGTTTAGAACCATACATATTGTTTTCTTGTTTTCCCCTGGTCTATCTACCAAAGCAGCAGACCTGGGTTAACTCAGCTTACTGAGTTTTAGGTGAGACAGTTTCTTGTGTTTGTTATCTCAAAGTGATACTTCAAGAATTCTTGCAGGACAGGCAAATCCAACTGAGTATTTAAGGTTGGTCTAGAAGGAGTTGAATCTCAAGTCAGAATTAGAATATCATGAGAAAGATCACCAGGGACACGAGCAAAATTTGAAGTCACGCACATGGCTTGTACGCATAGATACACAAGTGGTAAATCACAGGTAATCTCTCTACTATGACTCACGATGAGGTCTGTCCCTACTGAGGAAATCACTTCAGTGAAATTTAAATTTCTCACAGAGTATGTTCCAAAAACAGGACTTAAAGGTGTATTTTCCTAATTAGTATCGAACCCATTAAATTATGCATAATTTGATTTTTCCACTTAGATAAGCAATATCGTAATTCTTTCCAATGCTGTCAGTATTTCCTTCCCTCTACTAATCTGGTTAGAGAAGCCTGGAGCTTTGCAAGTTTTCTAGACTGTTAATTGGAACTTTTTTGAAGTTATTTTTTACCCCTACCGCAACCAGGCCGATTTTGAAAGACAGTCAAAATATTTCTGTCAAGGTACATTTCACTTTAGAAAGCATTGTTTTGTTAGCATCAAAGGGTTAATTTTGACAGTTAGAAAGTTTTAATGTACTAGTAAAAGCTTTTCTAGTAATTTCTTAAATATTTCACATAAATCCTAGAAATATTGGTTTAAAGCCACTAAATTTATTTTAGGAGTTGTGGTCTTATGTCAGCTTCTTAAATTTCATTTAATCAAAATGATCTTTTTAATAGATGTTATACTTTGAAATCCCCAAATAGATTATTTTTGTTCCAATTTGAAAACAATCAAATTAAAATAACATAAACAACAACTAACCTTCTCATATAAACAGGGATTCCAAATTGAGATCACCCCACCATTATCTTCTAGCTAACTTGATGCCTCAGCTTTTGCAGTTGGATTATCTACTAGTTTATCTCAGTTAGAATTCTACTAAAAAAATTCACGTGGTTCTTTTGAGCAAAAAATTAACATCTATGTAACTATGACTAATACTTTGTCTCTAAATGTTTTATGCTGTTTCATTGCCTGCAACTATTAACTTGCTTCCCAGTTTTGCTCTCTTCAAGTAGTCAAGAAGACATCATAATTCAATCCACAGCATACATGCAGTTTGTCATATTCAGTTTTATACCAGTAGGAAGAATAAATTAGAATCTGTAAATAGACTTATCTCTGTGGTTCATGTGTAACTGTTATTATTTGCTTGCATATTTCCACAGTATTAACCAGTAAAGTGAGAGCTGACAAACTTAAAACTATTCAAAAACTCAATTCCTAAGAAAGCTTGGAAACTTCAACTTATATTGTTCCATACATTGTTTATATTCTGTTGCATAGTGTGTTAAGCTAAGCTAGTAAAATTGTCATACACAAGACAACTTCAGATAAAATCTTGGGTCTTGTGACTTTAATGTCTTATGAGAAATCAGCAGCATAGATTCCAGTGACATCAATCAGGTACAAATGTTGCTTAAAAGCCACACTAGAGCATCCTCCTGTTGGTGCTTGTTTTGTTTTGTTTCTTCCACACACACCCATTAGAGCCAAAGTGACTATTAGCCACTATCTGTTCAGTTACTATACTTAATACCATGATTTCTATTTTCAAAGTCATGCAGAACAACATGA
This sequence comes from Anser cygnoides, assembly GCF_040182565.1. Classification (NCBI taxonomy): domain Eukaryota; kingdom Metazoa; phylum Chordata; class Aves; order Anseriformes; family Anatidae; genus Anser; species Anser cygnoides. The sequence continues at coordinate 51,089,439 of NC_089876.1, forward strand.
ATTAGCAATTCACTTACAGAGAATTACAGATAATAAATCACTTACAGATACCACTTACAGATATTTTAGTTTTGGGAAATATCACACAAATTGGTCAAATATCACAGCTACTGTGAAATGGATAAGGCTAATTAGTAGAGCTGGTCTGGACAATCAGAGAAAGACAGTCTCAAGTATAGCTATTAGAGCAGCTGTCTAGGATAAGGGAAAGCAAAGTCCACTCTCTAAGTCAGGTTTCTGTCAGACAAAAGAGATGCCTGTTAGTAGGAGTATTTGATCACTGCCATTTCATTTCACAAGAAATGTATCATTCTTGTCTCATACTAAATGTCAACAATTATTTTCACAGAATAAAATTCCAGCTTTAGCAACCATCTCCGATTTTGGCTGTTCTGCTTCTAAAGAAAGGAAATCAGCCCTACAGACCAAGAAATAAAATTGTTTTCCCAAGATCACCCAGGAATTTGGTGACAGGTAGGAACAGAATCCAGATGAAGACTAAGGTGGCCATTCTTGGAACAGTAGCTACTTCTTAGCGAAAAAAAAGTCTAAGCCACAGTTAGCTACCCTTAGCTATTTTTATTAATAAAAATGTACCTAACTTGGAACTGATATTCTAGTGTGCAGTTAGCTTATATTTTAATAAAACACATCCAGCTGCTGACTTTTACAAAATTCCAGTCCATACTATAGCAAGAACATCTCATTCTGTACCAACACACAGACAGAAACTCTTGATTGTATTACATGAAGATCTGATTAGGGTTAGTTTTCCAGTTTCTGTAGTATACTACACAGACACTACAACAAGGCTCTGTGCAAAAGTTAAATTCCCTAATCACATTACTTGTGCTCTGGAGTCACTTTCTATCATTGCATGTCTGAACGCTAATCAACATTTGGTCTCTCACATACTACAGCATTGTGCATGGTCTTACACTGATGCACTTGCCTCAAGATGTTTGGTCTGCTCAAATCTGCACATACTTCTGCATCAACCAAACACCTCCTTTTATGAAACATCACTACCTTATATTCCTGATATAATCTGTTATAGCCCTCCAAATCTTCTAGGAAGAACAATCACTAGTGATCTTAAGTGTAGGGCAAAGGTTTTATTTTAGCTTATAGGGGGGGCTGTTCTTGTGTTGTTGTTTCTAAGGGATTCTAAAGCAAGGAGACAAATGTTTCGATTTGTAGGAATCCAACTCTCAGCGTCTCAATTTGTGTTTTAGCATGATGTTAATGAAAACAACAGGCAGCTTCCAGATACCTCAGAATCTTACTGAAGGTTTAGATACCTAATTTTAAGCATCAAGACTTGAAGAATAATCACCCACGTTCTACTCGAGCTCTTCCAGCAGTGTTTGTTTTGATTAGATAAATGTAAAATAATTAGAAAATTCTCAATATGAATGTTTTGCTGCATTTTGGAACACCTTATCATACTCTATTTTGTCTTGCTTCATATAGCTCAAAATTTCATGCTGGCATTAACAGCTGTGCTTTTTGTTTCAAAATTGAGTTTTCTGTTATCTTTTGTGCATTTTTTTATCAAACATGAAACAGCGAAGAAAGTATTTGGTGTGCAGTAATATATCTTGCATATGCAGTGCCCTGCATAGTAAACATAGAAGTGCAATCTGTGGTATTAAAAAGAAACAACTTGTGGAGCAATCTGTAAAACATTGAATATTCACTCTACATTGTTTTCCTCCCTTCCTCACGTTTACATGACTCAGAATGTGAGAAGCGTGCATAAAAGCATCTTATATAGGATGCCACTGAACAATTCAGATTAGAAATTTTGGAAGAAAAAGTACTCTCCTGAGAAATGTGGGCATTTCAAATTTAATCCCCCCTATCCCAACCCAATCCTTTTCATTCCAGATGAAAAACTGAAGTTCTTTCCTTTTTAGAACTCGACATGTACTTAAAGTGAAACGTCTAATCACATATTCTTTCCTTACAGAACATGATTAATTCTTCTGATTTTGTGAGCTGTGGCTAACTGAAGAATTAAGGAAGTTTTCCATCTATTTATCTCCCAACTACGGTAAAACAGTGCTATAAAATACACTATTGACTATGATTGTCTCTTGCTAACAATCATTAAGTAATTTTAGTTTTAATAAACTCACAAATAGTGAAAGTCATGCATTTTCACAATATTGAAGAGCAATCACTGGTGCAATTCCCTTAAGCGTGTAGTCTTTATTCTCCTAAATAACTTATATATATATATATATATATACATATATATAATTTCAATATAAATCTCAAAGTTATATCTGTCCTGCTTTCACCTCCTCTGTTTACAGGTTCTTGAACCCTTTTAAAAAGGATCTAATATCAGTGTCCTCCTGAGTTTTGTCAAGTAATGAACATCTTACGCCTCTTCAGAAGCTTTAAGGCTGTTATCAAGGCAGCATCCCCCTGTCCAGCTATACTAGTTGTTGTCCCTTACCGTTTCATCAGGATCCCTGAGGTTTCCTCCACTCTCTCTTCTAAGAAACAAGTTTATGGTAATGCTCCTTGAAACACATATTCTGAAGGATGGTGAACATTCTTAGAGGAACATAAACAAGTGGAATACTTAAGGCAGAATTTCTGATTTCTTGAAAACAATTACAATATATCCATTAAGGCCAGTAAACCACACTGAAGAAATCATGTCCAAATAGATATTTACTTATCTAACAAAAATTCAGATAAAGTCAATATTACTAAAATTACTATAAAAAAATCAAAATAATCCCTAAGGAGGTATAAAAAGAGTGAACATCACAAAAACACGTTCTACAGTCAGTGTCAAAAATTGTAGGAGAGAAATATAAGGCAGCACTCAAACTGAGCAGCAGTGACCATTACTGTGGCTAAAACGTTCATGACAGATTCTTTACCTTTGGTAGTGATGGCTTAGCACACGGTTCTGTTTCACCAATTATGCTACTCCTACAGAGATGTCCACAAAGTTTTAAGGAGGTCTGAATCTGAATTGAGAACAGCACACTTGTGGAAACTCTTAAACAGCATTTTACAGAAACATATGATAACAGTTCTACACTCTATCCCACTCATATTCTTCCACAATAGATGTTTTCTACAGCATCAGTTAAGCATGTCTAGCAGTTATCAAAGATTCACCAAATACTTGAATACCAATATGTTTGACACCTATTTTAGATGGGGAAAAAAACAGCAACCCCCCCGCCAAAAAATAAAATAAAATAAAAACATCTGAACACCACATTCCATGGTGAGCAAGTTCCTGCCACAGCAAGCAGAAGAATTACATGTTATCAGTGCATCATATACACAGTTCTAACTATTCCAAGCTGTGCACCTCTTGTTTGCTAGTCCACTGTTTTCTAGTTAAGCTACCTCAGGTATTGTCAATATGATCTAAGCTCTGTTTGTTTCCTCATTAGTATATTACCCTGAGACCATATTAAAGGAAAACAGACTCTTTCCATCCTCACATTAGTCCCTGTGGTAGCAACACTGACAAAGCAAAGGCCTGAGAAAGGCAGCAGAAGGCTATCTCAAAGAAGCAGAGTATTAATGAGGTCAATACACCTGGTTATATGAGTAGACTAACAATACTTCTTAAGATGATAATGCAATTTACTGAACTTACCTATCTTGATTATGTAAGAAACAGTTGCTTTACAACCCAAACGGGGGAGAAAGATGGAAACCTGTCTTTCAGCTGTGGGCAGCCTGAGTCTTTGATTATCAATTCTTCTTTATGAAATATGAACTTTCACTGGTGTCAAGCTGATTTAAGAGTAATACTTCTTTGCATCTTTCTCATTTCTAGTACAGGTACCTGGGGAACTAATTTGAGAAAGACGACGAACAGTTTAATTTTGCATGAGAACACTTTTAATCTGTAGATTACATAACTTGCTCTAAATTTGCTAATGTTTAGAGGACCTTAAGCAAATTAATTTTAGAGTTAATACATGCAAACTTTCATCAGATAACACAAAGATCAAGTTTGCAGTCTCCCAGCTTCAACCAACACCATTCATTTTCCTGATCCTGTTCAGAGCATTTGATGTCTCATGCCAGGGAAATCATTAAATCAAAAAAGCTGTGTAAAAGATTTTTTTTTCCAAATCCATGCCTAGAATAGCACCTTGACACCTGTAGGTTTATTTTTTTGTTGTTTGCTTTTACAGTTTTCCTTACTCATAGAAATGCTTAATCATGTTTTAATCTGATAAACTATTAGATGTAGAATTACCATATTGTGGACATTTCAGTTGTATGCATTGTAGTTTGTTGTAGGCATTGTACAAACACAATGAATTTTTTACTAAATTTAACTTGATAACTTTCAGATGGATCCATAATTTCTTATTTTATGAGAATACTTACCAGTAGCTGTTTCAAGTGCCTCTGTCAACCTTCCCTCTTTTTTAAGCTCTTTTTACCCAAACAGTTACACACCTCTTATTCTTATCCCATATTTTTAAACTCCCTTCAATCTTATTAAATCCTGTGCAAGGAAGAATAATGGTCAGATGATTCAGTGGTTCCCATCTGTACAGCAAAAGCTTTGGTAGCATCAGTGAGGATTTTTATCTAAAATCCTCTTATCTAGGCAAGATTATTGTGCAGTCTATCTGGGAGACTATGAAATCATAATTCTCTCAAATTCAGAGGAAATAAATCCCATATATTCAAGAGAAGAGGATTTCACCCATTCTGCACTTTGCTTTGCCCTTCTTATGATACAAAGGCATTCTAATTTAAAAGATATAGTTTAGAATTCTTTTAATGGATTTTTTTTTCCCTAATCTTGCCCTGCATCTATAAAGAGGTAAGATAAATAAAATGAGATTCTCTGTATTTGTACCAAAAGGGTTTGTTCTGGCAGTTCTCTGTCAATCTTTTGCCTGTTACTCTTCTGAAACATACACCCAATATTCCTTGAATACATATGCTGAGGTTACTCTTTCGCTTTCCTTCATTTTGTTGATGGCTGTTGACCACAAAACAACATTGATGCTACAGGAGGCACAGAGTTTTCAAATCTATGTTATTCATCAGATTAAAATGTACCACTCCCTAGCATCATGTTTCCATTTTCCATCACAACTTTTAGATCCCTATAGACTATCTTTGTTTCTCTTTGCTTTGCTTCCATGGTATTATTTGTGCTCATAAATGATGATAAGAACTATGATTAGGTTAGCATTTTTCAGCCTTCAGGCAGTTTTGAATAATGATGAGAACTGTGCTATTTGGATACCTGAAAACAAGCACTGTTTCTTTCATCTGATCTTATATATTACCTATGAGCTAGAAAAGGAAAAACTAAACATTGTTTTACTATGTCCCCTGCCACACAGTCAAAACGTAGACACTGTAAACTTGAAATAAAGTACATAGTAGAGGTTTTAAATTGATGACACCCACACGATCTACACTATTCTCCATGGAGAATGAAGTTTTGGGACACAGGGCTCAGCAGAAGACTTTCCTCACCTCTCCATGCTTTCCCTTGTAAAACCACAACTGCTTGCAAGCAGCAGTCTCTTCCCCCAGACTCCTCCTCAAAACCACAGCAGTTCTTAAGAGTATCTTTATACACTGTGCCAAAAGTATTGACAGCATTAGGAAAAAGCTTAGAAGGTTATGGACCATCTTATGACTTCTGCCAAAAGAATAGTCCTTGCAAAGTCTTTCTGGATCAGCACTGTAAGCAACTTCTGCTTTAATGCTAACATATCCAAGTTTCCAGTCTGAATCTGGACCCCCCTTTAACCTTCTTTTCTGAGCTATGGATTGTTGTTCAGGTAGGCACATGCATGCTAAAGAAACTAAACTATGATACCGGGGAGCGGGGGAAGTTTTACAGAGAAAATTAGAAAAAGCAGTAAACCATGTTTAAATCAGGGAAATAAATTCATAAGGTGAGCTCCTACCTAAAGAGAAAGATGGGTTATAACGGTAATTATATGTCACGAAGAGAGGAAATAATAGTATGACTTCTAAAATGTAAAATGACATAGAAAGAAATTTAACAGTAGAGTACAGCTCCAGTAATAAATACATGTTTATTAAATGTAGGAATAAACTGAGTTTATTCAACAAACCAAACAGCACTGTATAAAGCTACAGTATACAGGAGCTACCTACTAAAGACACATTAAAGCTGAAGGACGATTTAAAAGCAACAGGTTGAAACTGGAAAAAGTACTGACTAGAAATACGATGTTGTCCTATTCTATACCTATATCCATCAACTCCACTAATGTCTTATGTCTAGTCTTTAAAATCAGATTATAAACTTTTTGCTTGTAATTTTTCCTCCACAAATTGGGAGCTGCTACACTAATCTCTTACAACAGTCTGAAAAAATTAGGTTTATTTAGTTTCATAACCTGCACTAATCTCTCCATGACTGACAGTAAATATTTGAGGTATTGTTTTGAACCAAAAACTTGATGACTCAATCGAGTCAAGCCTGAGTTAGCTAATTTTATGCATATGTATCTAGATCAGCAATGTCTATACCAATGTTACTTTCACATCCAGTACTGCAGCGTAAACAGGATGGTACCTCTAATTAATAGCAACACTAGTTTTAATAGCACTGTTGACATTATAGCTCAAAGTTTTCTCTGTGGTAGAGAAATACCCATAGCTCTTAGCCTGCCACCTCACATACACACAACCACAACCGTGATGAAGGCTCTCACAGCAGCTATCCTTGTATGTTTAGTATTTCTTCACCATAACACATGGGAGCAAGAAAATACTATATTCCATTCAATATAGAATATTACAAAATGAGGGAGAAAAAGAAAAGGCAAGCTGGTTAGCATACCCAGCTACATCTCTAGATTTTTATCACTGATTTTCCAACACCTACATTTTTTAATCAATACTTGAGCTATGGAGTCCTGCAAGACTCTTAGCATTCAATTAAGATAAACAAACCCAAAATAAAAACACAGCCCGCCATGGTTCAGTGCAGTTCTCATTTTCAAGCTTCTGTATGCAATAAAGATTATACATTATCATCGTTAAAACAGTTCAAAGCATTTTTAGGGACCTCAAAAGCTTCTCCTGATACTAAAAGTCCCTAAGCATACTCCTGATTCATTGCTGTTGCTGTTTTAAAGATGATTGCCAAAAGCATGATATGAATTATTGAAAATAAATAAAAACTTAGAATTAAAAAATCTCTCTACAAAAGCAGCATGAAGATCAGAAAACTTTTTGCACAAATACTGTTTCTTACTATTGTTTTATACACGTGTGTATGTGTGTATATATATATAAATACACATATACATGCATCTTCATACACTGGTCTGTATCAAGTTAACATAATCTCAATTAAATGTATTTTTTTTTCATGTTAGAGTGCTGTAATATTCATTTGTTATTCTTATTTCTTTCTTGATGACAAATTTAGTATTGTTGGTCAGATCCTATTAATCATCCTTCAAAAGAACTATCTGTCATTGTATTTGGAGACAAACATTAGGATGTAATGCAAGATGAATTCTAATTTCGACATTTATGGAAGCTAGTTTACTGACTATTCTATAAATCCCTGTTGAATTAGATGTTCTTTTGACCCTTTTTAACATCCAAGGGTAGAGATGACACTAGAATGTAGTCTTTGCCTAAATTGATGGTATTTAACTTGAGTACATCAGAGATACAAATGATATTTTCTTGAAATTAAACAGCTGTGTGACACACTGCACTCGTGAAAGCCATCCCACAGTAGTACTTGTGCTCTTGCAATCTGGCTACTGTGCCTGTGCTGTGCAAGGCAACCCCAAACTTCTGACTTCTGCCATCAGGGCTGCTGGGGGCCATGGGTGCCCACAGGGCTGCCTGTGCGTACACAAGTTAGACGGGATAACCTAGAAACTGCCTCGGGACAGCTCCCTGCCACCAGGGGAGTTCTCAGGCGCTGGCTGCCTCTCCCTACAGCTATCTGTAGAGAAGCCTTGGCCGTGGTGCACGTAAATATCCATAACTGAGGCTGCCATCCCATCACCTCCCAGTCACCTTTCATAACTTCCTGAGCACTTCACTTTACTTCTGTACTTACTCCTTGTCTCCTATTTTTCTTCACAACTCCATGCACAATAACAAACTGTGCCAGTATGGGCTTGACAAGAGCACTGGCTATTACAGCGAACACTCTGACCTAACAAAATGCAAGACTTAAGTCTCTCAAAGCACTTCAACTATGTATCATTTCCAGCTTCACTACTGGATTTAGTTTTTGTTTGTTTAAGAAAAAAAGGTATTTTATACTTTTCCATGCTCTTCACAGTTCTTGTCAAGACAAAATTAATTCGAATCAGTGCCTAAAGCCTTAATCTTGGTCGTTTTAAGATTACACAGTGTTTTTCCTTTTAGTTGAAGAACATTTGACTAAACAATGTGTAAATGATATAGAAGCCAGTCAAGGATGAAGCCTATTTATTTATTCCATTGGGAACTAAAAAGAAACACAAACCAAAAACTTACATGTGCTTTTCTTAGTTGTAATAAAAAGTCAAGTTTTTGGCTTAGTGACATTCCTCATTTGTATAGTGCTATTCTTTTAGCATATGGGTGAGAGCATTAAAGGATTTGAGCTTAAGAGTAAGCCCAAGAACAGAAAAGAGACAGAGAAAATGGGAACTAGAAGAGGTGGTAGGGTTTCCTGTTTCACACCAGCTCCCTTATCCCTTGATTGTCCAACTGAGTATTTGCTATTGTAATATAATATTTTTTTAATTGCTTTCATAATGTATTTCTTAATCAAAAAAACTGATTTCTTCCAAGGAACAGCATGACATGATAAGGCAGTTTATTAAAGCCAATGTCTACTTAGAATCCTATCCTCCAGGATAGCTCTCTGGTTTCATCTCCATGTCCTTTCCCCTTTTAATACCTTCACTTACTCGTGCCATCCTATACCCTAAGGACGTATTATTAGAATAAAACAAGTAAAGATAATCACACACTCAGTGAGAAGGTTGTCTTTTTGCTTCATTTAGAAGAGGCCAAAAATTACCCTAACACACACTAGTAAATGCCAAAAAAAAAAAAAAAAATCACAGGTCAATGCCGCACTAACTAGTTCAGATGTAGTCCTTCCCTTGACTTAATTTGAAGAGTATAACACTTCATGAACTTAAAGTATGACTCTGCCTCATAATACAAAATACACATACATCATCCATAGACTTATGTACATAAAAAAGGTGATAGTGGAAAGTGTATCCTTGACTATAGAGACTACTGTAGAGAGCACTTGCATCATGTACTTCTATGCACAGATGCCCTAATTTGTGTGTTTGTGTGCATATATGCATGAACATGCATATGTATTTTATTCTGCATAGTGCAAAATGTGTGTTTATTCTGCACTCTGAATTAGTATGAAAGTTAAGCATTGCAAAAGATATATGCCATAACTTTCCAGTAAAAATATTCCATGGTATATCTTTCATAAAGAAATAAGCGATTGTATTTTAAACCTCCAACCAAATAATAACCACCAAACAAAGCCACCTAAAGGAAAAGACAGAAAATTACCTAAGGAAAGTAATCAATGGCAATTATTCATAATAAAACATTTTTTAAAATAAGATTCATAATAGATTAGTATAGAAAATATCATTAGATGATATTGTTTTTTAATATGAGCTCAGAGGCATTTCTGTTGCAGAATAATTCATTTTTAAATAAATTGGACTAATTTTCCTAATAATTTGGACTAATAAATCTGGCATTGCTTACCTCACTACCTACTTCTTTGTGCACATGCCTGATGGTTTCTAATCAAATATAGCAAACCACATCAATTGTGTTTTGCTTTTGAAAGTGATGGATGACTTAGCTCTGTTCAGAGAACATGAAGATCTACACTTTTTCCTTGAAGGAAACTTAAATGCAAGGCCATGTTGCCTTTATTTTTCATTTATTATATAACCCCTAGTCAGTGACAAATTTCCCGTCTTTTCCTTCTCACACCAATTTGATTGCTCAGCAAGCTTCTATATAATTTCTTGAAGTACTCAATTTCCAGCTTTGAATCTCTAAAGTTTCCTTTATTATCATCTGAAAATTCAACAGCTATCCTCTGCTTTCTTTACTACATTGATAAGACTCATATTTTGCATTAAATCGTAACTAGTATAAGTAAAGGAAGGCTTTGTAAAGCCATACTGTGAAGTATAAGACTAGAGGTAAAACATGAATTAAAAGGCTGTCACAAACAAATGAAATATTTATGTTGCTTGATTAAAAGTTTCTTGCTCCTTTCAGTTGATTGAATACATATTTACAATATACTTTCAAATATTGTATTTGTCTACTTAGTATCTAATCAATCAAGCTATATTAATTCTTTCCCCCATCCTCCTCTGTTTCCAAAGATCTGTCATAGGCAATACAATATTTGTATTCAAACCAATTGAAACTGATTTTGAAAGCAAATTTTCATGAGGTCCATATCAAATGCCTAATTAAAATCTCAGTGTCACACCCCTTGCTTACTCTCCATCTCTGTTTGTAGATTAAAACCAGATTAAACCCTAAATGCCATCTTCCAAAACTAGATATGTAAAAATAAGTTTCCACTTTTTTTTTTTTTTTTTTTAGAAAGTCTACTTCATAAATAGGCATTTGAGTTTAGCCTCCCTTTTGAGAAGCTGATAATCAGGAAGAACTGCTGAGATCTGCTTGAATGCTCTGCTGTCAGAAGGCCAATCTAAAGAGCAATACTAGCAGAAAATTAAAAGCGAGTACAAAAAATGCTTTGGTGCCAAGACAAAATACAGGCAACAATACTGTGGACATTTTTAGGAAGAGATGAGAGGAATTTGGAGTTATGTATATGGAATGAAAATGTATATATGAGAAAGAAAGAGACATGGCAGTACCAGCACATGACATTCTTGTACCGTAAGCTCCTGGAAGAAAGAGGGAAACTACAGCTCCTGCACGGAGATGAAGTGTAGTTTTAAGTTCACACACAAAAACCCAGGCAGCAGCGTATACAGACTAACACAGAAGACTTCATTATCACTTGTTTTCAGGAAAGATGAATTCAGACTACAACTGAAGTAAATAAACGAAACCTAGGTTGGGGAATAGTAGGGCTAGAGGGCTAAAGGGAAATAGCTTGGCTTGCTTAACTTAGCCAAAAAAACAGACCAACAGGGAAGATAACTCATGTTTATAAAAAAAGCCTTCTGAAAAACAAAGCAAACGAAATTCTGTTCCCATGTAAATGGAAGGATAATACTGCCATAACCAGAAAGGTACACCCCAGCTGTTAACTCAGGCCAAAAAAAAAAAAGAAAAGCTGAGAAGTCCCTCCCAACCCCATCTACTTCAAAATATTAGTTGATCATCCTGCGAAAGCGGTAATTAAATAGCTTTCACAAGTCTATGAAGTGATTGGCTTAATTTATTCTTGTATCCTTATTTCCTTTTTTTTTTGTGCCACTTTTTAAGTCAATTCAATAAAATCAAATAATATGCACTTTTAAGAATCTTTGTTTTCTCTTCTAATATTTATTTGAAAACAATTAAATATAATGTTCAATACCAAATTTGTTTCATGAGATGAAAGTCTTAAGTCAGTAAACACTTCAGCTTTAGAGAGGTGCTGAAAAACACTGGTATAAGCACCATATCATATCATATCATATAGGAAGGAGAAAGTCACAGGTTTTTAGGACATAGATAGAGAAATTCCGCAGTGCTGAAATGCATTTTATAACCCACTTAATATCAACTATTTTTTCCCTTTTCTTTTTTTACTTATCTATTTCTACCATTGAAAAGCAGCATCAGAATAGTAACATTTAACAGCTAGATGGACTGAATTCAGCCAGGTCACCCTTCTTTTCTGTAAGGGACAGGAAGCTTTGAGAAACCTCTCACCACTGCCATACCCTGTAAGACCTGTGTGAGGAGAGGCTAAGACCTCTGGGTCTGAGACAAGAAGTTCAGAGGGGTATCTATTTGCTGTCTCTACCTACCAGCAGGGATCTAGAGAGAAGATATATCTGGTCTCTTTCAGAAGCACTCAGTAAAAAAGATGCAACAAGCCGAAATTGCAGCCAGGAAACCTTCAACCAGTTGTAAGAAAAAATAATAAAAAAAAGTCTTCACAATGAGAGTCATTCAAACAGGTTGTCCAGAAAGTTTGGAGACTATCTTTTGGGATATCAAAACTTGTCTAGAGAAGGACCTTAGCAATCTGATCTAACTTTGAGCAGAAGGTTGGATGTGGTGACCTCCCAGGATTCCTTCCACCCAGGATGACTTCATAATTCTAAAAATGATCCATAGTTCTGCAGCTCTTGCTTGGGCTAGCAGAAACAGCTGCAACTCTTCAAGGAAATTATTCCACACCTACTTTAAGCTTTTATCTTTTTGATTATATTTAAAGGTCACATCATAAATATCAACAATTTGTAATGTATTACCTACATGAAGAGTACTGCTAAAAAAAGTAAGACAATTTTGTCCATAAACTCCAAAGAAGTGGACAAGCTAATTTATATCTATGGGATAGCTTTATGGAGGCTTAAAAATCTAAATGTGTTGCAAGTACAAAAACCAACATGTTGGATGCTCAGTTTAATGTTACTTCTTCATACTAGAGCTCACCTCTTGAACAGCTACAGTTTTTGAGTTGAAATGCTGTCGATCAACAGCTTTTTTCTTTTCATTAATTAAAAAAGAACAAGTAAACAAATTGCACCTAGATTTGCACAAATTGCACCTTGCTGACAAAAATATTGTCTAAAATTCATAAAGTATGCTGTAATATTGAAAAATGTAATCAAGTTACCTGCAGTTTGACATTATGCAAATACATAGGTGAAGGGTATTTTCCCCAAACGCTAGCTATTGCTGCCATGTGTGCCAACAGCAAAATGATGTGAAAGAATTTTATTTTTTTTTTACAATAAAGAGGACATTCTTGACATAACTGAATGGAAGTCTAATAATTTATTCTGACTAGAAACATGCATACTTCAGTTCATGTCAATATTTGCATTGCCTACAAATAATGTGTTCTTTCTCCATGCAATTAAAATAAGCTTCAAATATCTAGTCAAAATACATATTTGCCCAGTAGCAGTATTGTTCAGATTTGTCCTTTCAGAAAACAGATGAACTAACTATATGTGTAGCCCTATAGTCCTGTAAATATATTATTGCCATCACTAGTAGTACGCGACAGCCTTTGAATTGAGTTTGGAAGATCTCAGGGCTATCAGATTTGCTTTGCCCGTCTTGACCCACCTGGAGCTTTCTTGTCACTTGATTTAGATAGAACAATAATTTGTCAGTGACCACATAGGTATTCTTAACTTGCTTTACATAGACGTATCTTTGTATGGTGTGCACACAATTATCGTACAAAAGGTAACAGAGGCCTCAAGAAGGAGCAGCACAAGACGAAACATAGAGGAGTACCTTGGGATGGCAAAAGATGGGGCACATGCTGGCAGTGGAGACCCTGGGGCTGCAAACAACTCACCAGTAGTCAGCTGAAGAACCAAAAACCCGGCTCTGGACAAACTCATCTTGGGAGTAACAGAAAAGAAACAAGTGTCTAACATTATGTAAAATGCACCTTGTATAGTACATTTGCAGACCAATGAAGAAACAACAAGGTGCAAAGCTGTCCTAGCAAACACATAAAAATGCCTCAATCAAGCTTCTTCAGAGGCAAAGAGATGCTGACAACTTGTCACATTTCCCCCTCCCTTCTTCCTCCATGCCCCAGCAGCAGTGAAAGACAAAGAATGCAAGGAAATGGAAAAAATATCAGGGGATGGACATTTAACATTTATTTACTGTACTATTACTAATAGCTTTATTATGTGTGATTTTTTTCTATAATAATATTCTCCATTATCGTTTCTCTTTCTGTAATAATTCAGTCTGAACTACCAATAAGAGTTGATTAGGCTGTTAAGATTTCAATTAACAAAATAATAAATTCTTATTTTGTTTAAAAGGCATGTTTCCATTTTGCCTATAACAAGAGTTTGAGCATAATATTTGCTTTAGATTTGTCGAGTATCGTGGCAATAAAATGATCATGGACAATAGCTGAATTATGCATAGAACATTATGTAATTAATATTTAGATGAATAATTAAACAATTAGATAAACAATGCAGTAAGCAGTCTCTATTCAATTTCAACAAAAAAAACCTGCATATTTTGAAATGCATATTTTAGCTCTTCCGTTCCAGGTGAACACAGCTACTGCTTACACAGTTTTCATTGTTTTTCCTGTTTCACAATACCCTAGCAGATAACTTTTTTATAAGAAAATTAGCCTATTTTTTTCTGCTTTCATGTAAATGCTTAACAAAAAAAGATCATTAAAAGGTCTGATTTCCAGAACAGTAACTTTGCAGCCATCCATATCTATAATAATTATTTGAAAACACAAATACACTCTGCGGATCTTGGAGTATATATTTCTCAGTTGATCTTTGAATCAAAAACACCAAATATGTTTTTCTCCTCAGAGAATATTTGATGAGCACCCTCATGGGGTTGTTCACTAAATATAAACCAAGAAAACAAAAGAGAAGATCTAGAAAGATGTTTTCTTTGTATAGTATGCATGCAAGAAAAACTCTTTTCCCAACTGCCTTTGATTACTGTATCTGATGACTGCACATTATAGCGATTCTCCACATGGCATTTTCATAAAGCCATCTACAACAGAAAGCAGGAGTCATGGTCAGTTGACCATCTCAAATACCTCAGCTCAACTCCTATCATTACAGCGCGTTGCATACTTAACTGAATTTAGCTACGCACTAATTAATACAGAACAAAATATATAGACATCTGACAGGCAGCACTACAGTTTTTGTCTGTAAAATTAACAGCACAGCTTCAGCATGCCCAGAGTTTTGGATGATTTCATTTTGTCTTTGATAGGCAGAGACCCGTGCTTTCTGTTGAACAAACTGCAATGGGGATCACGTTACATATTTCTGGGCTGTGCTTTTATAGCGTATCCAGAGGGAATTGGAGAAAGACTATTTTAGTGTGCACTGAGCTCATTAAAGTATTTCTTCCCTAAAGTGCTGTTCTCAATCTAGTTTCCAGAACAGATGAGCATGGGCAGAAGGAAGCCTTTTGTTCCCATACCAGAACTTTTAAAGTGTCAAAAGACTCCTAAATCGCCCTTGAACGCTAACTATTCAGTAACTGTGTGCCTGTGTGATTGGGAAGGAGAGGGGGAGATCTGTGGAGATCCTGATTTGCAGCAGGTATTGTGTACAATTACACGTCAGAGATTGTGATATTAGGAAAACTATGTTATTTTGATTAGACTTTTGCTGAACATGACATCTTGCAAATCCTTGCTTTAAAAATACTGTACTTGTGTTATTACTATTTCTGTATGAAATATATGAAGATACTGAGAAACTAATACAGCTAACAGATGCCAAATCAAGACAGTAAATGACTTTCTTGTTGTTAGATACCAACTCCCAAAGTTCAGTGACAGCGCGAGTAGCATTTAACGTTTGCACTATGCTTATTGAGAATGCCACCTGCAAATTAATCTAATATATAAAAACATGAGCTGGGCCCTGTAAAAACATGTAATATGTTAACACCCAAATACAGCAATGAATATACTTGATGCACTGCCTGGTTTGAAAGAATACTTCAATCCCATGGTGTTCAAGAGGGCTCAAGTGCATGCTTTCACATACCCCATCTGATAGGTGCAGAGCTCCTACCTACAAGCGCTTAGTGACTGTCTAGTCATAAGCTCAGGTAGCACAGAAATGGTTTCAGACACTAGTAATTTCAGATGTATAACCTAGACATGTTCAACTGCCCTAGTTTGACTTTACATGTACATTGAAAGCCACTAATACCTGGGACAAGTCTACACAGAGATGCTACCTGAGATAAGCAGATAAATCAGGCGGTAGGAAGAGTCTGGTTGCAGCTCTGTGCAGACTGTTTCCAAGATGATAAATTGTTCTGTACCCAATAATTATTAGCGAAGCTGAGATACAGAATGGACCTAAGAGGGTTCACCACACAAAACTGCATACAAGCAAGTTAAATAGCTGCAAACTGAATATTATCTATATAGTAAAAATTAAAAAAAAAAAACTCTTAGCCCTAATATGCTTTGCATGAGATGGCATTAACCATAACAGTGACTAAAAGTGGACAAGAAACCTTTAGTGTTAAAAATAAGGTATCTACTAATTAAATACGATAAGCATTATGTATTTTATAGCTGAACATTCATGTCTGTGCTTGATGCCACTTTTATAGCATAATGAAAATGATGGTAATTTTGCTTGGCACTGGAAAATATCACTGTTGATATTTTCTCTTCCGAAAACAAAACAAAACAACAAAAACAACAAAAACAACCAGCCTCCAGGAGATTACAGTGTATATTTACTCTGCATGTAGAATTATTTTATGCAAATATGAGGGATGTTAAGCAAAGTATCCTTACTTGTTTCTGATCATTCTTTTTAAACAGCCTAATCGTATTCCTTCTGCTAGATTCAGTGAAAACAATATTAAGCTGAAATATTTCTTGAAATTTAAAATTACACCAGAAAAATAATTCATGAAATATTAATGCACAGTTTTGCACATCATTCAAAGATCAGAGTGCAAACTCCTACACTCTTGTAATTGTATACCTACAGCATTTGGCTTTATTTTTCAGTTCTTTCACCTTCCTAATACGAAAGGTGATATGCCCTACTAAGCAAGACACAAACATATTCAAAAGCTTGATAGAAGATAATGATGTGGCTCAGTCAAATCATCACAATAAATACGACACATGTATTCCTGCACAGCTGAAAAAATGTTTTCATCTTATTTTCACTTTCTCTCTGTCCAAAGAAAATGCCTCGACTAAGGGCTATGAGGCTCTGCCATCCAAAAACAGCAACAACAATTGTCTTAGAAAAAAAAATAATGAAAGGTAAGTTGTATAATGCTGGGAATTTTGGGCTATTATAGTTAATGGTAATAATGGAACAGAAAAATCTTTTTCACTCAATTGAGGCTTACTGAAGAAAATGCCTCACATGTTCATACCTCCTATATTTCCCCTGTATGGATGGACTATTCTGCTACTAATAACCAAAGCTTTAGAAGCCTCTCTGCAGAGAAACAGGAGATCTGAAGGCCATGGCTCAGAAATATTGTGGAAAATACAGCTTCACTCTTGACTCCAACCCCTCTCCCAGAGCTAGATAAGGATGAGGTCCCTGTTCCTGAAGACAGCAAACACTGCAGGAGGTGGCCCTGAGACCTGCCGCAGAAGGTAAGCAGGTGCTCAGGAGGGAGGGAGGCACAGCAAATATGACAGAGACAAGTCAGAATTTGCAGCAAACAGCACAGTAGTGTCTAATAATACACCATCAATCAGTCTCCTAACAACATATAAAGCACTACAGTCTTGGATGTAGTGGCAGTACTTGCTGCATGTCTTGGTCTCCTACCCCAGCCTCTGCCAGTTAGACTCCATATTGTACTTTTGCTTTGTTTGAGTATCTCCAAGGATGGAGATTCCAGCTTCTCTTCATGGTTCAACCAACCTCTGCGTAATGCTGTAAAGCTTGCTTTACACCAGAGAGCAACTGAATGTTACATAAGGACTCCAATGATATAAGAGATATGTATATTAGCCAATAACTTATAGTAGACTTACATTTGCCCTTGTTTGGAAATCGCTCCTCAAAGTCTTTATTCTACAACTACTTGCACTGCTTATCTTAGCAGATTTTTATACAAGTTCCATGAAACTGTAGCTCAGGAAAATCCTTCTCAAGGGACACTTTCTGCAATGAAACCTCAGGCTAGGTTGGAGGAGGGGAGGGAAGTTATTTTACTGAAAGAGCAAGAACATCAACTAGACATTTGATGACAAATATCAGTCTCTATGAAATACTTCCTAAAGTCAACAATATTTGAATTCCTTAAAAATGTGTCACTTCCATCTGGGACAACTCTCCTTTCTCAGCTGCAAACATTAAAAAAAAATCTAAAATTATAAAAAGTTATGCAGTAACAGCATACCCTCCCTTTCCTCCTTACTCCCACCGCTTTTACTCCTCCAATGATCATTGCTCAACACTTCCTTTTTAGGCCCAACAATTAATTTTACTGAAAATTGCCCAGCCATTGCCCTCTGACTGCAACAAGGACAAAAGAGCTTCACAGAATGTCAACACCACCACGTCTCTCAGAAGTACTGGGAAAAACATTATGCAAAAAAGGACAATTTCCTGTTATTTATGTACTCTATAGGCAATACTCTCATTGTCTTAATACCTGTTAAGGTACCAAAAGATATCAGTGTTTCTGATGCTCTCTTCTATAGGAAGTTTTAGTGTAGGCAGAGAAGTAGGCCTCACTTGCAAAAAGAACATAATGTCCTTAAAAATGAAAAGGAAAACTATTCAAAAGGCTCAGATATTTTTTGAAATACCCTTGAGAACAATTTATATTTCAGTCCTGGCATTCTCCTTGTAAATTAGAAGGAAATTCTGTAATCTTTCAGTAAATAAAACAATGTTTTTCAGCAAAACTACATCTACATTTTCCTGTAAAAGGAAGACTTTTTACTTTCAAATTGTCGTTGAAATTGCATTCTCCTGTGTGTCATTCAGCTGCCTTCTTTTCACAAACATCCAAATAGGGTCTGTATTTGTAATGATTACGTCCTGTGGCTCACTTTACTGGTAGTCTGATTATTCTGTCTAGAACCATAAATCATTTTCATGCCCTTTAAATATCCAGTTTGTGCCACCATTTAAAGTTAAAAAATAAAATCTAATAATAATTACAGACAAATAAAACTATTAAATTTTATTGCCTTTTTGAAAGCCACTTTGTATACTACTTAGACTTTAATTAATTTTTCCTCTATTTGCTGGAATACAGTGTTTATATAGTGTCATCATTGAACATACTAATCAATTATCATTCCTTTTCCCTATATCTGGTCCAAGCTATAAATATACTTGATTTACAGGCTGAAAACTGAAAAATAGTTAAATTAAGAGATAACCAGAAAGACCTCAGGCCAGTAACCTTCAGTGACCTAGTTTGCCCAACTGAAGTAATGCCATTGACACTGGTGAAATTATTGAGATGTACATTGCTGTAGGACAGCTCATCCTGTATCAGAAGATTGCTCCAACTGCTCTCTCCAGAGCTTGGGGAGGAATTTTGATCCTACGAATCTTGAGCAGCTCCCATCAAAGTAAGAAAGCTAGAGGGGTATACAGCACATGTAAGAGTGAAATTAGAGCTAGGTATTAGTCACAGCCCTCTCAAAAGCAGTAACAGGAGTGAATGTCAAATAACCATGCAAAACTGAATCTTTTGAAATACCAAAGAGCAGCGATAGCACTGTGCAAATATATATACTTTAGCATCTTCTTATCAGTATTTAACTTTCCCAGTAAGATTTAATTGATAATAAGGACTGCAAAATTAATCTCAGATTTTTCTGCATTTTCAGTTTAGAAATATCAATAGTTAAGCAAAGGTCTTTATGAAATAGATAATGAAAAAATCCATCTTAGCCCTTTAAATATGAATAAGAAGCCAGCAAGTTTATAGCTGTACTGAAATACACCGCTCAATTTTTTCAAACATACTAAGCAAGAGAAATCAATGTTTGCTCCTGCTGTCTGCCAAATCATGTTATTTGTTTGGGTTTCACATACACATAGATTTAAAAATCCCCCACCGCATATGAATACATAACTAAGGGACTGACTCAATTTCTGATAAAAACAAACAAAAAAGGCTCTATCTACTTAGCTTAGTAGTCCTTAGTAAAATTTCAAAGACTGCAGAAACAATAACGTTATACACAATATATTTTCCAGCAAACATTCCTAATTACCAATGCAAAGCAGACTGTTATCTCATGGTACTCAGTAAACACAGGCATGACTGTCACCAATGTCTGCATCCAAAGGTCCCTTTTGCTCCTGCATTCATTGGGCTACCTTTACTCCTGGAAATGAAGTTCGCCCAGCACCACCTTGAAGGGCTGCTCTCCCCTCCGACCAGCCACACACAGGAGCACGCTCTGTGCTCTGCCCTGATGCAGCATTCCAGGAGCTGAATCTGCTCTTCCACCCACCTCACCCCCAGCCTCCCCATCCCTGCCTGAGGACACATGGAGGAGCCACCCAGACATCCAACGGGGACGTGGCAGCTCTTTAACACCAAGAATCAATGCACAGGCATTATTTATGACTTCTTAGTAACTCAGCGATGAACATAGAATATATAAAAAAGAGCTGCTGTATAGCAACTTGCTATTACAGCTTTACAGTTTCTTGCATGAGCTTCTTATCCCAGCAATATTTATAATATATGCTCAGATCTTCAAATACAATCAGCAATTCCTTTACCGTGTAGGTTTAACGGTACATTGTGAATGCCCTGAGACTAAATGCTATCAAATACATAGAAAATACATCTTGCTGAAGTGTTTTTGTGTTAGGAAGAGATATGAACCTGGTAAGCAGATGGAAAAAAAAAATCATTGTTATTATGCCTGCCTGTGGTTAAGATATTGTTACTAAATCTAATTATCTCCATTTATAACCATCTTTTAGCAATGTCAGTTTGTTCAAGAGAGAAGAACAAAGAGAAATGAAGCACATACGTTGAAAGAAATGCAGGGAAACACAGAAAATCTGCTCAGTCTTCTACACTTCAAACAGTAAGAAGATCACAGTAATAAATATAAAGAATGTTTACAAAATCCAAGTATGTAGCACACTATGACTGTAAATAGTTAACATATACCACCTGCATTAGTAAAACAGATTTTGTTAGAAGCAGAAGGTTTGTTTTCATGTAAATTTATATATTATTTGTTGTATTTTATATTTGCCTTCCTCTCTCCTCTTCAGTTCCATCGGCTTACCAGCATTACTTCACAAATCTGAAATTAATTTACAAATTCAAGCAGGGAACAGATTATTAAATGCAGTAAGAAGCATAACTATTCATAGACAGTTTCAGCAGAGGTTCAAACTAAGCTGGAGCAAAAGACAGGAAGAGCTAGAAACATGGTGTATGCCCGTTATATTTTCACAAACACAAATCAGGACTTCTTAAAACTATTGTCATGTAAGCTCCTCCCAGCTACATTTATTTCAGGTTTACTAACATATTTAGCAGGTTCCAGTGTTGCAGATTGAATGACTTCTCTAAATGACAATGAAAAATGATCTCTAATCTCTCTAAATTAGTAACAACGCTAATAGGTTAAGTATACTCATGCTAAGTATAGTTACTTCACTACAATATTGTTACTCTCTGTTACGTCACTTCAGTGTGTCATTCCAGTCTCTGGAGAAGTTATCAAGAGATAAGGTGTCATAGCACTAACATTTTTGATGCATACAGTTACTGCAGCAATTCTGCATACAAAAAAAAAAAAAGTGCTTTGCAGTATTTTTCGGGGGGTCACACAATATGGACATTAGAGTCCAGTTCTTACGGAAAACAAACATCAGCAGCATGACAGCTAGTACATACAAGCTCATCAAAATGTCACTCAGTACCACAGCAGTACCAGAGAACAGTCAGAAGTCCAGGAACAAACAGCACAGGACAGAGTTTTGATGTGCTATTTATCCATATATGTCTGGATTTATGTCTTCCAGACACTGTGGAGATCAAACACATGTGGCTTTAAATTCAGATTTTATTGCTAAGGCAATGATGACCATAAACTAGGAAAATCTGGAATTCAAATATCACTTTTTCTTATCTCTGTTAAAAGGAATATAAGAACATTGCTTTACATAGCAATTGTATAAATCTAGGATGTAACTATTTGTATTGTATTTCACTAAGCACCATTTTAATGATTTATTTGGACTATTCTTGGTTACATCGTTCCACAACTTAGAATTTTGTGTAGCTCCAAAAGACCAGGAAGATGGAGGAGAGTGGAAGGGGGGCGGGGAGAGAGAGAGAAAATACATTATTCAGGAAACATATAACTAAAATAATGAATTAGTGATTTACATTCTATTTTTAACTTAATTTCTTATAAGACGTGCACAGCTAGTTCTCTGAACACTGTATGTCAGTATATGAATATCCACTGTGCTCAGATCAACAAATGAAGTTTTATAGACTGCTAGGCTGACAGAGGTCAAGTAGACCTCAGCATGTGAGGAGATTCCCAGGATGTGTTGCAGCCAGAACTGTAGAAAAATGAAAATATGACCAAAGGGTGAATCAATAACCTACTCAGCAAGCCAGCCCATGACTCAGCCACTTGTAATAAAGCAATGTGCACAGAAGCAAAAGAAAATTAAACACAGATCCTTACTTCATTATTTCCCAGCCAAACTGCACTGGCAGCCTTCCTCCTCATAAAGCATAGAGCACCATTTTTTCATGCTCCACTGAACATGCACAAACTTTTTCTTTTTTTTTTTTTTCGAGGAGAAGAAAAGTGTAAAACAATAAAAGCAAAATAGAAAAAAAATGCAAGCTTTTTAAGAAATGTTATTTTGTCACTTTGGGTTTACAACAACAACTTTGATTTAGAATCAAATCCACTACACATATAACCCAAAGAAATAAATGAGTCATTAACCAGTGGTTGGGAGATGCCCTAAAATGGGACAAGGATCTCCTTATGAATCTGTTTTAAAGTTCTGGCACTGAGCTTCTTCTCAGCCACTCAACTCAACTACACTATTAAAAGTAAGAAGTGTAGAAATATACAGCACAAGTCATGTGATTTATATGCTGTTGTAAAAACTATAAATAAACAAGGTAGTTTGGCTAACGAATAACCTTGTGGAAGTAACACAAGTTCAAAAGCTCTTTAAAAAGTAATAGAGCACTGCTACAAATACACCTGCTTCTTCCTTTACTTAAATTGGGTTTCAAAAAATAATTACTTCTTAAAATGCTCGTGTAGTTAGAACATACAAGAACCTACCAATTTCAGTTTTGTTAAGATACTCGTAATTCAAGTTGATAATTCACCTTGAGTTACGTGTTAGCAGAGCCAAGTATGGTGCTTACAAAAATGCTGTATATTTTTTTCTCTGTTTATGTAAGCACCTTATAAGAATGCTGTAAAAATAAAATAGCATGACAGGAATTGTTTGTTAGATTCAACCATTTGGTATAAAGTGAAAAAAGTGGCATTGATCACCCTAAAACAATGAGAATAGAAAGAGTACTTTTAAGATACTCTTGGAAGTTACTCACAATAAAGAAAGAGAGAATTTATCAGGTGACACATAAGCTTATTCTTGCTAGTCTTTAGACTGTATAGCATTTTGACATTTAAACTGGAGATGGTCAGTATTTAAAAATTATGCCTCCGCTGCAATAAATCTTACATTTTGTTTTAATTTGAGTTACATATTAGGGTTAAAACCACCTTACTTACGAAGAGTACATGAAAGTTTAATTAAAGACCACTAAATTATTCATATTTAATGAAATTGCTAGGAATTCTGCAGAAAAGTTCAACAACATATATCATATTATTACACTAATGAACTTGTTCTTTCTAGTTAACGAATAAAAGTTCATAAGAATTCATAGAAACTTCTTAAAGGTCGATGTATCTTCAGATGTATTACAAAAAGCACACTTAAATATGTTCCCAAGTCTTAAAATATATATGTATGAACTTTAAAAAAATACTAATGAAAGCAACATAATGAACAATTTTTTCATTTTTTGGTGGGAAACTGGACAGATGTGGAACAATAATTAAGACTATTTTCAGAAATGGGCTTGGAAAAAAATGTAATATGTAAGAAGGTATTAACATCAGGAGGTACAAATGAACTAGAAAGAACCATTAAAAAGGAAGGTAATTAATCATGGAAATTTAAATTATCCCATAACTGAAGAGGAAAAAACAAACACATTTTCTGTTTATATATTTATGAATAGAATAGGAATGGTACAACCTCTTGGCCTTCATCATTACAAATAATCTAAATAAAATGGAAACAGCGGATATACTTCATCTTTCAAACAATTTCTACTAGATACAGTGATTGGCTTCCTAAAGATGATTGAAACAGAAAGCAAACATTAGTAGCAGTTCAAACCTACCACAGCATTAGCAGGATTTATCCTTTGTTATAAATGAATCTAAACTATGGGAAGATAGGAAACAGCTATGGAAACAGTGTTACACACATAGTGCATCTGAACCCACAATAATTTTTGGCTGTGGTTTTCACTGTGAAGTATTATTTGTCTGTACGATTACTTCTTCACAAGTTTTATTCCTTCAGAATTTCTCTGGTATATGGCCAGAATTGCAGTTAAAATAAATTAGAAAATAAAAAATAAACACTCAATCCTCTCATGAGTTTGTTACCAGCAAATAAGGCGTGGACAAAAATCACAAGCAAGGAAAACTACTAGGTTGAGACTGTACTTTGCATACATATTTTTTTGCACATGTAATTTGTGTAATTACAACCTTTTGAGATGTGCTGAAGGACCACACACATGCACACAGTAAGACCTTTTTTCTGTCTAATGTGAAGACCTTTCCAAAAAAAAAAAAAAACCAACTGTGTCAGTATCATTTAAGCACAAAAAAAAAAAAAAAAACAGAAATACTTTTCAAGTCCATAAAACAAAACTGATATTTTACATTCCTTACAATATTTTACATTCCTTACTGAAGCACATATCTTGTGCTGAGCTCATGGTTAAACCCGTATCACCAACATCAACACGTAGATACACTCCCACTTATGGTCTTCCAAAAGGCCTACTTTGCCTTAACTTAAAAGTTCAGGAAGAGATAAGGTCTTCGTAAAGTTTTCCATTAACCTCAAGGTGCTGGAGGACAGAGAGCATTTTCCTGAAGCACCACACCACATTCAGAGCTTGCATGCTTTCCTAGACAAAGGCTGCCTGCCACTATTGAAGACAAAGTACCTGCCTCAGGGAAAGTTTTGTTCAGATGCTGTATGGTCACTCTCATCTAAAAATACACGCTGTTCCTCCTCAAGCACAAAACATAGATGGGCATGCCAGAAACCTCATACATCAACTAGCCAGACACGGCTTTAGATAAAAAAAGAGAGAAAAAGCTGTTGATCAACCGTACCCATAAACAACCTTTTTGTTAGAGGAATAGGGCCATATCTTGCAGCCCCACAGAGGCAAGGCCACCACAGGTCCGCGCACCCGGGGCCAACCAGAAACGAGGCGAAGCACATGTTCCCAGTATGCACACACGCACACAGCACTTTTATACAACACATATATACACATACGGCCACACATAGCACCTGCACAGACACAGACAATTCAATAATGGGATAGGACAGACTGCACCGATAAGGCACAGGAATGGCCTGACAAGGGCACCAAACAAGTTACATGTGACTGGTCCTTTTCACCCCCCTTTCCCTTCCATTTTCCCCATGCCTGTTGCTCCCCAAATCACCTCAGTCCACCCCCTTCCGTGCCTTTAGTTCCTCCCCTAAATATCCCATAGTGATCCCTGTGGGATCCCATACATCCCACAGGCCCCATACCCCTGGGCACAACCCCGCCACCCAGAGGTTGCTCCGACACTGTCTCATCGTGATGGGTTTCACATCTGGGAGCTGGGGCTGTCCTGCGAGGGTCCCAGGCAGGACGTCCCCTCCTCTGAGCCCTTCATTTGGGTTCCTGCCCCTCAGCATGCCCCTGTGCTCCTCTGGCTGTGTGGCAGGCCAAAGCTCCCTGGGATGGGCCTTGGGCATGGTCATATTTGGGCTTCCCAGCCTGCCAGCATCTCTCTCTGCTCCTTTGTCAGGCTGCAGATGGGCTTTTGTCACTCTCACCTAATACTCTGCGTCTATTTTCCTTAATTAAACTTCCAAAAAGAAACAAACAAAGAAATTATCACACCTACTCTAAGTTTTCAGCACTGACTAGAAAAAATATGATGCAGAATCACTTCCTTAAAGATGTTAAGCACAGGTCATGTGTTGAAACAATCTAAAGAGAACACAAGGCAGAAATCACCTCCTTCTACTCCAGCTGAAGGGCAGAATAAACCCATGGGGCTTGTCTACAGCACCTTAGCAAGCCTTACCAACTGCCGTATTAGGTTTCTGCATGTAAGTCAAAACTTTTTGCCCATTGAGACAATTTTTTTCCAGTTCTCCATGCATGAATTCCACCAATATAAGTTTGATTTGGAAGAGTGGGGGAGTAAAATGAAGGGTTCCTTTTCCTGACCTTTTTTGACCAGTCAGATTAATATTTTATTTAACCTATCCACCTTTGGCCATTAAAGATCTTTTCCAAAAAGTCAGTGGAAGCTTAACTTCTTAACTGAAGATTTTATTCAAAAGTATTGATAAAATATGCAAGGGTACGCTGCATTTTATCACCTCAGTTACAAACATGTACGCTGTGTGTTCAAGTCTGAGCAAGCAGGGATGCTCAGTTCTGTTCTGACAACTCCTGCCAAACTGTTTTCTAGCTCAATACAAATAAATAAAACCAGTAGTTTTTATGCAAAATATTAGTCTGAACCTCAGCTAATACAAAAATCTCAAATGAGATTTGTTGTTTCAGAGGAAGCGGTAGCATGGCATAAGAATGAGAGGCTCTCAAACCAATCGCTCATTCACAATGTCAGTAGAGTTAAATCCCTTCTCCTCTACTTTAAAAACACCACAACTGGTCATGTCTGCCCTTCCCAAGCCAAAGCGTGTGGTTTGCAGCTGCTGAGTGTTCCGATTGCTGCAGATAGGGAAAGAGGAGAAACGTGGAGGGAAAGAGGAAAATTGTAGTGCATGGTTGCATAGATCGTCTTTAAATGAAAATGAATTAGTCATGATTTCCTCTAAATGCCAGTACTTCTGAATTTCTGACACTACTTTTCCACAATCTGCTTTGTTTCAAAGCCAAAATAACTGTCATTACAGGGAATGAGCTGTGCATAAATAAAAATACTGTTGCCAGGAGCATGGGACTTTGAAAACGCTCATCAAATATGTGGCTGTTTAAGAGAGCTATTGTATGTGACTCCTCAGGATACTAGACCAGCTCGATACCTCTAATTGCCTAGTCTAATGTGAACATTGCTTAGGCCAACATTTATTTGGACTAAAGTGAAAGGAAATATATTTTTTTAAAACCTCTTTTTTGTGTAGAAGCAAATTCAGACTTAACAGGGTCTGAATGAGGAAAAATTGAGAAGCACAACGAACATGGGCTTTTAGGCAAGGAAGGACAGGAGAAACACGTTACCATCAGGCCACAACAAAACTTTAAGTTGGAGGACACATGAATCTACAACCATGAAAAAAGAGAAGGATATTCCACTTTAGAATACTCATGTGCAATATGAGCATACATGTATTAATTCCGCGCACTGTAACATCTAGAAAGGTTATGTTTTATTGTTTCCATTTCTTGCTGGAATCTGATAAGCATTTGGAATTTCAGATGCATAACAGAAAGAATAAGTGTTTGTACATGTCCTCACGAGTCCTTCAAAACTATTTTAATTAGCTTTAGTCAACATTTTTTTTTTGCCCCTCAAACTGTAGGTAGTGGAAACTCTGTATATAATAGTATAATTACATTTTCTTAAGGTATCTGTAGCAATTTTGTGCCCTGAAATTCAGTTAATAATTTAGTCAAAATTTATGCCATTTTAATAGATAATGTTTCTTTTGAGAAAAAAACATCACCACAAAACGGCTATAATTTATATGACAAATCAATTCTATAAATACAGAGGCACTTCACTAAGTTATCAAATAAGACGTTATAAGAAGCAGGGAAAGTTTTAAAGCCTAACACTTAAAAGCCAGACAATTTTCATATTCAAGGATGATTAACAGAAAAAAATAATAATATTATCAATGAAAACAATATTAAAAAATAACCAGTAGTTACACATTACCTCAGAATTGTAAAACTTCTTTCAACAGCAAAACTATCTTTTAAGTTTTTCTTTCCTTTTCTTTTTTTTTTAATGCTCAGGTTATATGCTTTAAATTTTCCTGCATGTTTGCTTCAGCAATAAAGCCTTTAAGCCTTTTTCATCTAATTATAGAAAGCAGACAGTTAATTCAATGGTTATATCAGCTTTTTTGAACTGTGCAGCTAAAACACTGAAACCTTTTCATAGATGAAAAAATTAAACACTTAAAGATTATTTTTAAAGTTGCAAGCAAATCTATAATATTTACCTGTTCTCAACAAACAGCAAAAGCCTGTTTTGCACTCACAAATTGTACAGCTGCCAGCAAGCTGAAAAACACTTTTAAAATCTTGTTGATTCTTTGGAAAGACATTGGGGAGAGGAAAAAAGTGCACGTTGTGCAATGGGAGAAGGAGCTGCTATCTTAATTGGACGAAGGCTGTGGGGAGGAGCAGCAGGTGCCTGTAGCAGTAATTAGCAAATTTCAAACCCATCAGGGACTGCTCTGACACCTGTGCTAACCCTCTGCCCACATCATCTCTAGAAGAGAGGATGGTCTCCTTCCATCCATCTTACATGTGGCATATACATCTCAGGTACCAGCACAACAAGGCAGAGAAGCTCTGAATGTTATTTATTCCTATTTCTCCCTAGAGGCCACCAGAAAGGAGTACTGGCTAATTCAAACTCCTTCAGATATTCAAATGCAGAAAGGAAATCAAAAGTAGAAATGCAACTGAATAAAACTGCCATACTTTGTTGCACCAAGCATGATGCTTTTCCCAGATGTTTTTAGGGAATAAAAACAGTTAGTTATTTGCGTTGCAAAACAACTTTGATTATATGCTAGTGTTGTTACCATAACAAATAGACATGCATAATGAGTAGTTCTGAAAGCACTATATTTATCTATCTGTACATCTCCTGACAGCCTCTTGGTAGAGTCAGCTACTCGATGACACTGGGACAAGGAGCATACACGTGAACAGGCTGAACTAATAAAACAGTAGTGTTGCATTATCAGGAAATTGCAGCTTGACCACTATAGAAAATAAAATGTGATAGTAACAGGGGATCCCACTAGTACAAGCACAAGATGGTAACAGAGGCCAGGAAGGTACAAACAGAAATCCAAAAGGGTCAGTCAGTTGTTGCTGAAAGGAGGCAGCCTTGGTAAGAGGGGAAAACTGACTTTTCACACAACGGAGAGAACAGAAAAAAGAGCAGCTATCTCTTGTAAATGAAAGATCCCATAGATAGCTCAGACAGCATGGAATTTGCGGACCAGTGAAAAAGGAGAAAGTAAACAGACTGTGATAGAAAATACATATGTATAATGCCAGCTGCACCCAAGAGTGAGGAGGAAGAACCATTATACATCTCTAGTCCAGAACTCCTCGTAGCCACCTTCCTGCTTAACTAAACAGACTAACAATCAATTACTGCTTGAGTAGGTAAATGCATTTCTTTAGCCCACAGAAACTGCCTGGGATTTTCTGTTTCATACCCCACCCTAGAGACTTGGTTGCAATATTTGTCCTTCCCACAGCATAGAACCACATCAAACTGCAAGACAGACAAGACAAAATTTATAAAGCTGCACTTCACTACCATCTTTTCAACTTCTCTAAGCGCCCACCCATTTTCAGGGATGTTATGTTCAACTACAGCTAATCTGTGGAGAGATACAGCTGTTTCTGTGCTCATGACAAGTACCACTTTTTTGATTACCATTGTAGAATCATCCACATAAAGTCAATTATTTGTTGCAAGAGAACTCACATTATCCTTCCACTGCATATATGGATTTCTTCTATTTTTACATTATCTATCTTATAAGCATTTTTCTCCATTCTGTTTTTCTTGCAGTACTGATTTTTTGCCTATCTAACTCTGTTTAAGTATCTACCATAGCTTTCCTAATTGTATTTTAAGAGAAAGCTGCTTTCAGAATGGCTCTGTTTAGTTTGGGAAGTGATTCTCCAATGGCACATCTCACAGCAGCAAATGCTGAACAGCTGGAAACTACCTAATTAGAACAGGGAAGAAAAAAGAAAGAGGATGTCTGAGATGAATAATAATCACATCCATCACACTCAGATTTTTTCTTATTTATGTAGCATACACCTGTGTCTCATCGGCACTGAAAATGATTGTAGGATGAGACACTAGGCTGGCCTTATATCATATTTCTCCTTCTGTGATCTTTAAATAGCTTTTGCTTGTTGCTTTAATTATATAGGTAGATTTGTTTACTGAAGCATTCATGTTAAAACTCATTTCATGGAAAGGGGCAAATTACATTTTTAATTATGTTTCTTTGGGAGGGCTACATAGTTAAGATGATTTGCTATCTTCTACTTTCCGCAGACCTTCTACAGAAGGTATCTTAGTAACTCAATGCAAAACACAGTTGCACAAAGTTTTCATACAATAAATGCACACGTATTTTTAGAGGGATAGCAGCGTATCAGGGTTTTCAAAGAAGCCTGCTTACCTACATCTTTGGGTCACAAAATATGTTTACAAATAGGGCACTAAAATTTACACTGAAAGTTTCCTATTAACTCTGAAGAAATGAAGTCAGGTAGAACTACTCACATGGATAACATGAAACAAGCAGAGAAATAGAAATGCTACATTCCTTGGTATTTATGTGCTTTTGTTAGCATCTTAAATTCGCTTTTTAAAATATTTATTTTAATATTAACTCTTTTTCCTGATGATTGCAGAATAAAGAATTGCTATATGAGTGTATGTAAATGGCTCAGATCTAAACCACAAGATCAGAAAATCCACAATAGATTTTTAAAAAAATCATTTTTTATTTTGAAGAACAAGCAAAATTTTAAGCAAATCTCATTGCATTCTTACCATAGAAGTCTTTGATTGGATTTTTGAATGTTACAACTCCATTAAAAATGGCTGGGAGCAGTTATAATCTTGAAATTACCTAACTCGGTTTTCTGTCATTGTGAATTCAGATATTACCTTGCTCAAATACCAAAACTGAGAAGAGATCATTTCAAAATTAAAGTGTACTCATATACATTCATTGCTAATAACTGCTTCAAATAAGCTAGTTAGCTAGGAGCCAACTATTCTCCTAATAGATCTAAAGCATGAGCTACTCAGAAAGCAGCTAAACAAAGCAGACACCACACTGAAAATTGAACCGTAACAAATAAACAGAGAAATGAGATGAGATACAGTTTGGTACAACAAAAGGTTTTTTTCCAGGCTTAGTTGCTAGTTTGAAGTGTCAGAAATGTCAGACATTTTAAATCTCCACTTATCTCCTGATATGGTGATAATCCAGGGGCATGAGGAGTGGTGTTCACTTTATAACGCACACTGCAGTGTTTTATAAATAAAACTCAAAATAAGTGAGTTCAATACTTGACCCTTTATCAGAAATATAGTACATGGAACTTTTCATGTGTACCTCTCTGTAAGTTTTAATTAAAAATTTCTGCCATATTCATATTCCATGCTAGGATGACTAGTATTATCTCTTAATGTCAGCAAAATATATATATCCGTTTGTGGAATTTTTTTTCTGCTTTTTTTTTCTTCCAGATTTTTGTGTCCTCAGAAACTGTTCTGTAGAATTTTGCTCTGCTTTTACCACAAACTCATGCAATTCAATTGTCATAATGCTGTTTCCTCTGCACTTCAAGTTTTTGACTAAATCCACAAGGATATAATCAGGTAATTACTAATTCCCTTGCAGTGCTCTCTTGATTTCCTATGACAACTACCATTCAAATTTCATTTTTACTTTTGCTAGGTGAACATGCTTCTCCGCATGAAAATCCACAATTTCTTGTAGCAACTTCATTCTACATCTCTTACTATACATAGTCAAGGCAAACATTTTATGTTGTTCAGGATGTACAGCATAAATACCATGGCTTGGAGAACTTTGTTGTTTAAAATGAGCTTATTTCTTAAATCTGAATTGTACATCTTGTTAACCATTTCTCCTCTAAACAAGATTGAAAATAAAATTTACTCTAGCAAAAAGTGAAGTGAAAGAGTTGGAGCAACGTATCAATATATCTGCCAATTATTACCAAGCACTGATTTCAATAAAGCAAACCAGTAAGTATGTCAGAGATGATTATAAAATGTTTCTGTTGCATATGACTTTGTGGGGCTCCTGTCTGACTTCTTAACTTTCTTGGGAGAGAAAAAAAATAAAAAATACAGTAAACTCAGTCTAGCATTACTCTGCTGTTCCTTAAAGGTCAAAGAAGATAAAATAATTTTAAAGAAATGTTGATGCTGACCACAATAGTTGTAGGCTTCACTTCCAGCTTAATTATACTCTGCAAAATACTGCTCAGCTTCACGCTGGAAGAAATGCAGCTGCCACTGTTTTAATTCGACACAGTAGGCAGGTATATTTTTCCCTTTTACAAAAGCCTGCAATCACAGCTGCCTGCTACTTGACCTTTTTTTTTTTTTTTTTTTGTCTTTTAGCCAACTTGCTGCTCACCTACTGTTCATAAACTCCAAGCTGGTAGCTGTTGAAAGGCCCCCTGCAATAAATGCATTTTTCATAGTTTCACGTTAAGTATTACACAAAATATTCAATAAAACTTTTTGCCCTTGAATCTTGGTGGTGGTAACTGAAAGACTGGTGCCAGATTTCATTGGCATTGTGCCAGCACACATCAACAGTTAAACCCAAGTTAGGGTTCAGGCTGCTAATATAACCCTTAGATAAACCCCAAATTGAATTCACAAACCCCTCCTCAGCATTTGTCTTCCAGTCTGGATGCACTTTGCAAAACTGTTTTTTATTCAACTCAGAAAAGTTCTAGGTGTGAAATATTTGCTTCTTTGCACAACTACAACCTCTGTAGTCAGGAAAATTTATTGACTCTGTAGGATACACAACATAGGCACAGTGACCAAATCCTCCTATGAGTCCCAATATTTAAAATGCAAAAAGCCCTAATCAGCAGCTCATATGGGAAATCAGATGGGACTGGCCTCCAGCTTTCTGCTGAAGAGATATTCTTGGGACCAAAGAAATATGCATTACTGGGACACAATAACTTTTCCCCTACTTCTAGAGCTAGATATAAACAAACACCTGGAACTCCAGATTGCTCTAACAGTCAAAATCTTGGGTTTGAATTCCACAACGCTAAGCTCGTCACAAGAAACGTTACAACATATAGCAAGTTTTGATGATAGTGTTTGAGAGTTTACACTAAAAAATATGTCAGTATGTAAATGACTTTTAGAAGTAGTAGCAGGAAAGACTGGAGTAGAACAAGATAACTGCAATAAAAGCCCACAAGTTCAAAGGAAGGTCCCTATTCAAGTTGGTTATCCTTGGGATTTACTTAGATACCAAAGAGAATGTTCAGAATTCTCAGAAGCATCTGAAACATGTGATTTCTATTGAATTCACTGGGAGTTCAGCACTTGACCATCTGAGTCTAAGTTTCCTTTCTCCAGTGTAAAATTAATAATAGTATAAGTGAATTTCTTTACAAATTTTATCACAAGATGACAGAGATTGTTATACTCATCTGACCATAAGAAAGTCTTCTGTAATGCAAAAAACAGAAAAAAAAAAAAGAAAAAAAAAAACCATGGCTTTTATTGACATTTCAACATCTTCCAAGAAGCACAAAAAGATATTTTAAAAACTTTGAAAAATCCACCTTCCACAGAACCCACAAAGAACAACAGACGCAAGAATAAGTTCTGTGTAATGTGAAATTGCTCCCTTTATCTGAATTCCCTAGGTCTGATGTCCAGGATGAAAGAATATTGGAGTGAGTGATTTTTTAGAAGTACGACGCAATCCTCATCTCTCTTCAATAAGAGAGAAGGATTATGGGGGGAGGAAGGGAAGAGGAACAACCATCAGATTTCAGATGGCTAATTAGCAAGTACATCTTCAGGCTTGCATCTTTATGACAACTAATTATGTTAATAAGCCACATAGTGACTGACTCCTTTTTTAGAAAGTCAACGAAGTTAGAATTCACTCCACAGCTACCATTTAAGCAGACAGCTATTGAGGGATACATTTTCAATGCTGTGTGTAGGAGTTACAACAAAGGTAAGGCTGGCCATGACAGCAGCTTTCACAACTGTTGATGTTGTAGCTCTTTTTATTCAATATTAATAAATGCAGCATGCAATTATTTTACCATCTGTCTCCTGTAGAACCGTTTATTTCTGTCCTTCAAGTACACCAAGAAAATATATTAACTAATTTCCTCAAATATAATAACCAATAAATTACTGTAATGAGGTTTTGTATACAGCATAAGAAAATAAGGGAATTATTAACAATACTTCTTATCTTTCTTCTAGTATGAATAATTGCCAAGACAAATTACTTAGCTGTAAAATACCATTATTATATCTTTCAACACACAGCAACAACTTTAAAAAAATAAATTACTATCAGCCTAAAGTCTGCAATTCAAGCTCAAATGGTTCAAATTTCCTTTCCAGTTTTATGATTCACTGTTAGTGTTTCTACAAGAAAGTTAGTACATATTAGCTGTTCTATTGGCATTAGCTAAGAATTATTTAAAAAAAAAAAAGATTTAGTTCTGTGGGAACAGGCTTATGCAACCACTACCAAATGTGTCTGAAACTTCTGAATTCTGTTTTGCAATTTCTTAACATTTTTCTGAAGTTGTCTTTAAGAAAGAAAACTGTTAACATGAGGAAATACATGGGCTCCCATAAAGGCCCCTTCCTGCTCTGTTTGGTACCTAAATGGACCAGGGATACTTGGTAAATGCTGATGAAATAGAAAAATGGGTGAAATATCAAGTGAGAATAAGGAAAACCTGCCCATACTGTTGCAGTACCGTGATAATGGTGACATAAAGAAAAAGCAAGCTGGTGAAAAAAATATATATTTTTTTTAATAAGTACTTCTTTCTATCATTTGTATGTTCTTTCATTGCAGGGATATCAGCTTAATTGGGTTATTATCCTATAAACTTTGATGTATTCATGAGTGTATGTTATAATTAAGTGACAGGATTTCACTTCTATTTCTCAGAAAATTTATGTGAACTACTCATTATCATCCTGGCTTGAAAATCATGAGCTTGCATTAAAATATTCAAGAAATTAGATTTTGATAATTTTAAGCCATTTCAGGTGAAGAATAAAGATCAAATATATACCTCATCAACACAAGTAGCCTTGAAGTGTCATGTCATTTTTATAAAGAGCTGGTATAGCAGCTTTTTCTTCAGTTACTATTTTGTAAATTCTGACAGGTTTTGAGCAGCTTCACTTTCTAACACTGTTGGTGAATTAAGCAGTTATTAACTGTTTGTCATGACCTCAATATCCCCTTCTCAATGCAGAAAACACAGCAGATTAACATGTTCTTGCTTCTAAGTTTCAATAAGTGAGTAAAGAAAAAGTGTCACCTATGTAATTTAACCATTCAAAATACCCTTTTTATACTTAAAAAACTAGAATCCTTCAACATTTTGTTTCTCCATGTAAGAAGTATTTTTCTCTTACATTTAAAAATGTATTGTTAGTTAAAGAAAAGTTTCAGATCGAGAGCACAAATGAATAACACCTATTTATTTCAAGATTGAAATATTCAGCTGTAGTACGAATGAAAAGAAAGGTCTCATTCTCCTTCTGTTTTGTTCTTCACCCTTCAGTTTCAAGAAGCTGTCTGGGTACATGTATAGTGCCAGTGACAAAAACTAGGATGCAACATTAGAAATTAACGTTCATATGAAATACATGGGTCTTTTTTAAGAGCTCTCTTCTCTACCTGCATTCAAATATGAAAGTTGCAGTTTGAAGTAAAAATATTCACATGCAGTCATCCAGCTTACATGAAGATTATAAGAACTGCAGGTAGGTCCCAAGGAAAGAAGAAAACTGCTCCTTGTTTGTTTGCTGTGCAAATGTATCCATATATGAGAGAGGATTCACTAAAAGAAAACTTGGTTTTCTACAGAAAGCACACACCTACCAGTAGTACAGAGAACAGCAAATCTGAAACATTCAGGGAAATCCACCGATAGGCTACAAAGAAGAATCCTAATACTGGGTTTTCTGTGAGTAGGAAACCTAGATTTCAACAAATGGTAGAGCCCTTACAGAAATCAACTTCTGTATAAAAATTATTCTCTCTAAAACATCCTCTCTAGAAGTCAATAAAGATGTGCAAAGATTCATAAAGTTGAGGGAAACAAATAACCAAAAAACAGTAAGTGGCCATTTCAGCGGTTAGGTGATACAATGTCAAAGCACCTGCAGAAACAGAAACATTTGACTACATCTATTATGTTGTACGAAGCCAGGATGGAGATGGATCTGAAAGAAGCTAGATTATCAAGAGTTGAAGTGACTTGCTGTGTGGCATGACTTCAACATGACTTCCCCAGCCATCTTGTTACCTTTGCCCTTCCTAATGGCAGCCTCCATGTCAGAGTTCCAAGCTGGGGCAGGAAGGCAAGGGTCTGTAGACAAGAAAGCTGTGTAATTCAGGTACAGTACCATCCCCAGTGATCGACAGGAAGAGTAACGCAGGAAATAATGCAGATGTGATGACTTGATGACTGTTAGCAGGAAAAGCAGGTTAATGAGGTACACCACAGAGATCTGAAGAAAAGAAAAAGGAAAGAAAATAACCACCTGTGATAATTTGATCCCACCGATAAAACTGCCATTTACAGTGAGGACATCAGTGGAAATTTGTATTGCAGAGATCTAAGTGCAGGTGGATTTGCCTGATAGGAGCCTGTTTCTTCTTATTATTCCAACCTGTTGCTAGTACATATTTAACTGAAAGTATGCTGTAATGGATTAATCATTTTTTCTTCCAAATAACCCATCAAAAATTCTCCAGACATCACTGCTGTTGTGTCCACAAATAAGGGAGGCTCTCAGCTTGCAGTAAAGAGGCACAGGACTCATTAACAAGCAACAGCCATCAGCAAAGAAGACAATTATCTGAGTGAATGCTCCTGCTCTGCTCTCATGATGGCTTAAATTAACCTGTTTATCATCTGATGGAAATAGAGAGGAAAAAAATACTTCAGCTCCCAGGTGGAAGGCAGAGTTTCAGCTAAGACTGAATACTGTCTAATTTCAGGATCCTTTCACCACACAATTCCTGGGAAACAGAAGCTAATCTCATTACTTTCAGCTGGCATCTTTTCAGGACAGGGAAACATAAGACAGGCTTAGGTTTCCGAAGCCGCTTCTGTATTTTGACTTGTCATTTAATCCATTCAAGAACAGTGTTGACTCGCTCTAACACAAGGCATCCAAAAAATTCTCAGACCCAGCTTTTAAAATACATTTTACATTTCAAAAATGTACTTTTAAAGTACATCTTGTTGTGAATTTGAAGTGAATTGCAGTTCAAGCTCTGACTTAATATAAGGAGTACATATATACGCTGAGACAAAAAGGTACTATGGAACCTGAGGTATCATGCAGGTTTTCTGGAGGAAAAAAACGTCTTGAATTCACTTTATTTAATTACCATTTTTCCTTCTGTCTCTTCA
Organism: Anser cygnoides; assembly: GCF_040182565.1. Taxonomy (NCBI): domain Eukaryota; kingdom Metazoa; phylum Chordata; class Aves; order Anseriformes; family Anatidae; genus Anser; species Anser cygnoides. The sequence continues at coordinate 51,126,987 of NC_089876.1, forward strand.
ATGAACACAAACAGTGAACGTTCTGTCAATAAAGTACATTAAAAGTTTAAAGATAACAAGAAGAAAAAACACCAATCATGACTGAAGTCTCAAGGCAGCGGCAGAAGGGTCATCCATGTTTTCAGAGTTTGAGCACATGAGAATTTTTAATTTCCACTGTTGCTCCCAAAGCTCTTTGCTAATAGAAGTTACTAACTTTGATATAGGTGGTCAAGTAACAGGACTGACTCCCCTCATTCACAGCTACAACCCATATACTAGCTTTTTATAAAAGAGCTCTCTTCAGGTATATAAGGTTTTGGTACTTTACCAGAAATTAAGCTTTTTCTGTTCATTTGAGCTCCCAGGGTTGAGGTAGCTTCTTACATTTCTACAGTTCAGAGCTCGTTTGAACTAGAGATATTCCTTCAGAATAAAAGAACCATGTACTTTGACCCACAGCAGATACGAGAACAATAATCATCCCCATCCTGTGTATATTCATCCTACTCTGTAATAACATGATTAAAAAGGATTCCTGCTTGCTGAGTTGTTTGGTCAGAGATTAATGCTGTAATGCTCCTCAACTGGTGCAGCATTTTATACAAATAGCACTGTTTTCAGAAAAGTCTGAAGCCATGTGCACCCAGGAAGCAGCTGATAGAAAATTCCAGTGTCTTGATGATTTGTGTTTTAATCATCAGTTAACAAGAGATTTAATGGCATTTTCTGTCAACTTGTCTTCTCTGTAACAAAGCAGTTTTGATATTAGAAGTAAAGGCTTTTAAGCAAAATAAAAAGCACCACATTCAAATATTAAGTAAATCTTATTCTCCTTTGCTCTGTGTGGTTTGATATAGGCAGTCTACATCATACTTTAAGTCATGGGGGAAGACATTTCCTGTGTTACCATGCCTAATTTGATATTCCTCTTTCTACTTGGAAAACCCTCTATCAACTCTTGTATGTGATAGTCCTAATTTCATAACTAAAATTACATTTGGGAAACATACATCACTCATGTAGACAGTAATTTCAACAGTGTAAAGCCAAAGTGCTGGATCATGTTCGTGTGATACAGTCTTTAAAAGCAGTGTGCTCTAATCCTTCACCTGTTTCCTACATAAAGGCCAAAGACAAGAAAATACATTTGCTGCACAAAATATTTGAGTTGTGAAGTCAAAATGTATCTAATTTTCTTCCGTAGTAAAGGAACAATCCAGCATCCTTCTTAAATGTCAACGAAGAAAGAATTGTTACCCCCCCCCCCCCCCCAATATCATCAGATTAATTTTACAAACCAAATTATTTTCCCTACTGTTATTTTGGTCCTAAAGGGCCTATGAAGGTCTTATAATGTAGTACCTCTTCCATAATCATACACCTAGAGGAAGCCTACCTAATATAAGAACTTTTATGACTATATATTTCCTGCTATTCTAAGGGTATCCCATGACGTCCCCAGATTTTTTTTTCCAAACGCTTTGCTCATCAGTCATAATGCCCCCAAATTCCATGAACAAAATATACAGATAAGAATTACATTTTTTTTATAAACAGTTCAAAGCCATGAGGAAAAATAAATATGTAATCATATGTAATCAGAGATCTACATATTCAAGTATTATATAAGAATTATCCACTATAGATTTATGAGCTTAGCAAATTTGAGTTAAAAAGATACAACATATAAACTGAATCATAATCTGCTAACTAATGTAATCTGGTGAATAACCTAACCTAACTAATGTCATCTGGTTGTGTATAGTAAGATAGAAAGGTATCAACTTAATTATTTTGATCTTTAAATCGGTAAGTTTAAATCCTGCTCAATGCAACAATAATAAAAATAGTAGTAGTCGTAGTAATATAGTTAATTTCAGCACATACAATGACCATATGGGTTTTGGATAAATTTAACATCATTCTTTGTTCTTGTTCACCTTTCCTTCCCTTCCCGACTTAACTAAAGAAATGAAAATAGTGTTTCTTTCCAGCTGACCACAGAAATTTGAATACGTGCAGATATTTAGAAACAAAAAACTGAGATCAACTCTACAGCTCTTAGGAAGATGCAGTAGATTGATTTGATTCCCATCATCAGCCAAACCTCTGATCTTCAACCAGCTTAATCCCATGTGGGACACTGAAGCTTGCCCTGTGGTGAACCTGGCAAGACAGAAATAGCAAGTGTCCTTCTAATATCTTTTATTGCCCATGGAATTCCCCCTCAATCAAGAATATCTATAAACTATCATGAAGTTTGTGTTGCCAGAAGGAGAAACAAAAAAAAGTAACCAAGTAAGACCAATAAGATACCAAGTCCAAATAGTGAATGCACTAGAGAGGAAACCTTTTCCACTTCTGAGGAACAAGCTTTTCATCAAGACCCAAGAGAGCTTCAGAGTCTTTTAGCTTTAAATCTAAGCAAAATTTACTTTAAAGAAACTTTTTTTTAATCCTTTAAATAATCTTCTCAAATAAAGAATTCTGAAGTGAAATTTAATAAAATATGAAATAAAAGATCTGCATAAGCAAGGGTGGATGTGCTATATAGACTGCAAATTTGTACGAATCACAGAAGTAAAAGCAGCACAATCCTGGAAGATATCCTGGTGCACTGAGGGCTGAAAAAATCCTGGCTAAACATACCTTGCACATCTCAGGAAATTAGTTGGCCAACGAGAATTAGACAACGTAGTTTAGATACTTCTGATAATGCAACAGAATATATTGTGAGGAAAGGGGTTGGGACCAGGCAGAGCAGGGAATAGGGGAATGCATTTATGTTCTTGAAGGTTACCCAGCCATAAATGATCTGGTATCGCATTTGAGGAATTGCAGGTAACAGAGAGATCATATACTGTGAAAGTGATTTGGAAGAAGAAAGAAACACTGTATTGCCTAGTTAAACCAGTTGAAATTGTAATCTACTTCTGCCTGTCTGAAAACTGACACCCAACTTCTCGAAAAATCTCACTGCTAGCAAACATCTCCATGGTAGCAGGAAACATACCATGACTCCGTATCTGTGCTTGTTTATCTAGGATAATTTAAGAATTTTTCACTTGCTTTCAATGGTAGGAAGCTTTGCAATCTGCTTTTCATTTGGCACCTCTGAAAATCTCCCATGGAAAAAAAATACATTGAGGATTCTTTCAACCTCAACTGTTGCTGGGAGGATTTATGTCTGTGAAATACAAAGAGTTATTTTGCCTTGACAAGATTTGTCTGTCAGAAGGCATGGCATACCCGGAGTTTTTGTTAACCTTCCACTGCTTAATATGTGTAGCCAGTCATACGTAACTGCACATGAAGGAAAAAGGGAAGAAACACTTTACGTTTTCCTTTCATTGGTGATGCACATCTTTTCAATCCAGAGGAAGAAAATCTGGGCAGACTTTCAATAACAAAACATCTAGACACATGTCCCCATGGATCCTAAGGTACTGTGATCTCTACTGAAGAGATCTGTTTCATACCAGTAAGCAGAAATACCTCCCATACAAACACCCAATAACCTGTTCTGCTATCCCCGAGCAGAATGACCTGTACTTTTCAGCTGCTGGTACTTGTAATCAGAAACTAATTCTTAGAATAAGCAAACACATTTTTCCATCCTTGGCAACCAAGTGTTTCAAGCAGAACAAATGTCAGAGCAAATTTAAGAAAGATTGCTGATAGCCTCTCTCCATAGAGAACCAAAGTAAAATCCTTGTGTTTCTGACTGACCTTCCAAAATGAGGGAGCATCTAATATATAAGAACTAGGGAACTAGTTCTGGTGAACAAGTGCTACTACTTTGCTATGCAGAATTGTCTTCAAATGAAAAATCTGTTCAGCATACTTTAGAATAATAGACACATATGTGAGAATCATAGAACAGTTGGGACTGGAAGTGACATTAAAGACCACGCAACCCCCCTGCATGGACACCTCCCACCAGACCAGGTTGCCCAAGGTCCCATCCAGCTAAGGATGGGGAATCCACAGCTTCTCTGGGCAACCTGTTTCAGTGCCTCACCTCCCTCTGAGTAAAGAATTTCTTCCTAACGTCTAATCTAAATCTAGTGTCTTTTAGTTTAAAACCATTACCCTTTGTCCTCCTATCACTGCACTCACTGACAAAGTACCTCCACAAGGAATTAGTGTCACAATATAAATGTGGTGAGATACAATATAAAAAGCATTATTAAACACATCTGTAGAGTCCAGGGAATGATTCTAGGCAGTATCTCTAAATTCCCTGCATATTAATATTTCTGACTCCTCTAACTGTAGCTGACAAAACAAATCAATACTTGGTTGGTCTTGGGAATAAAACACGTTTGGGAATAAAAAATCAGGGACTAGCAACATAGTTCCCCATTGTTTTCTAAAAAAACCTCATGACATTAGTCAAGACATGGTCACCGTCAAGGTACACCTGAGACTAGTGGTTTTGCTACTAGACCTAGATTCCAAAAGGGTATTCTACCAAGAAAAAGGGCCTTATAAAAATCCATAGGAAACTTTGGTATAAGAATTCATTTGAAAATACTTTATACTTTAATATGTGTATCTATCAGCACCAACATTATCATCTCATTCTTTGCAAGAGACCCTCCCACAGAAAGGTTCTTACTACCTATACATTCAGGTTCTTTGTGGTTAAAAACAGGCATATAATTATGATTGAATTATCACAACGTTGTATTATATATAGGAACATAAAAAACATAATTAGATTATATTGCATACTGCCATTCAATTAATGTATTTATGAGTACACATCTTTCCAACCAGAAACACTATTTCTAGTTAAATAGGCTGTTGAAAAAAAATTGCTAGCATAAAAATTTTTTTGTTCTCTGTGCTCAATTTCACGATTAACTCATTTAATAAGCATCACTGTCTCCCTCAGAACCCAACAGAAGCTACACTTCTTAGTGATCCAGGCAGTGTCACTCAGGCTTAATTTTCAGTAACAGCTGGGCTCAAATCAAACATTCCTTCCTCAGTCTGTGTCCCATTACCTCAGTGTCTGGCCTACCTTGATCTGATACGGTAGCAGCATCTTTTATTTCCTTTTCTGAAAAAGAAAGAACTGCATACCTCATGACCAATCTATCAGAACAGGAAAATTGCTTCAACAAGTTCTTGCTCCTATAAGGCAACTGCCAGAAAACAGGTACCTTAGCCTCCAATAGCATTTAATTGAAGGTTACCAGGACAGTTAAAAGCAGTAGTAAAGTACTTGAATTAGAAAAGGTATTAAACCAGCTCATACAAGCATTAGTCTACAAACACTTACAGATGAGTGAAGACATCCTAACTACATGAAATACCCTTGCCTGGGAGTATGTGCCTTTGGTTGATGCATTGTAACACACAGAAATAAAAACATGTAATACTGGCTATATGATATCTCTACACAATTAAGCATAAAGCTCAGACAAAGGCTAAATTGTCTTTCTTGAATAATGAATTAGAAGAATAGGGCCATTACCAATATGAGTTGACAAAAACAATCAGCACAAGAACACGCTCAGAATTCTTCAGGAACACAAACCTAGTTACCAGCATGCTCTGATAATTTTCTACAAAGTTGAAATCAGCTTTTTTTTTTTTTTTTTTCTCCACACCACCTTCTATATCATCATGACAGGGAGAACAGGAGATTCTCTGTAAAGAATCAATCTTAACAGAGGAAAATGAAATTTGAAATGGCTTTCAGTGACAGTAGGCAAACAACTCCCTTTTTTCTGCACTTCATTTCTCACATCTATAAAATTGGAGAATTGTATTGCATTCATTGGTAAAGGATTTTGAGATTAACTAAAAAAATGACTGCAAAATTGAGATATACTAATGAAACAGCAATTTAGAAAGGAAAGCAGGGAAGAAGGGAAAGGAAGGGAGAAAAAGGAACAAAGGGAAAAAGCTTGTCAATATAACCATAGACCTATCTGGATCAAGTGGTTAGTGATTTTGAAAAGACTGTAGCAAGTCAATTCTGCTTGTCCTATCGCTTGGTTTTTCAGGCAAATCCAAGAAAGCTCAGAAATATCAGTAGCCAGGGTAAGTGGAGCTGTCTAAAAGTCCTTAATCATCAAATCCTCTTGGTTCTGGAAAAGACATTACTTGAAGAAGATATTTACTGATTGGAGAAAAAAATATATTACTAGAACTAGGAAGAAAAGAATAAGACAAATACTTTTCTAGGTAGAGGTCTATGGGGGCCTACGATAAGAAATTTCCGCCTGATTACCCAGCACAATTTTGACAGTGGTGAGGCAGTCAGACATGAAGGAGTATATCGTTGCATGCAAGACACAGCAGATGCTAAAATACAGACAGTGGAGCTAAGGTGTTTGCTTGGCACCACAGGAGAGAACGACAAAACGAAGAGTACACACCAGAATGACAAACATCTTAAACTAAAGATGTCTGTGGCACAGACATAAAAACATGCCCTAGCAAGAGTCACATCTGTAATTTATGTAGATACTTATTTGATAGGACATATATTGAAGCTGGTTTTCTCTTCTACTCCCGGAGCAGCAACAAAAAAGAAATACAGAAAAGGACTGTCATATTCTAAGTGCTCTCCAGCTGCTCCATGCTCCTTTCCTAGCCCATCTGCCAACAGAATTTTATTCCTTCTTTTTGTCCCTTTAGATTTTCTTTTTTAATTTACACTATTGAAACGTGGAAGACCCAAGAGAATAAGAACAAACTTTGTTTAAATATTCAATGTCAAAAACAAAGTTTATTATTTCTTCTGTAATAAATGCTCTAATTTAAATGTGTCACGTGTATTCACTGGATCTATCATATTAGGACATACCCAAATATTCATTTATAGTAGTAGAACAGCTCAACATTTGTTGGCTATCTATAATCACACACTTACAGATTAGATAGCCGAAGGACAGTGACAAAGTGACACTTCAAGATTTTATCAGAGAAGAATAAATACAAGCCAAGTATTTTCCCATCCATCCAAATCTCTTCTCATCCTACTTGTGTCAGTCAAACCTTAAGCCAAGCTATAAATACAGTTCATTACACTTTTTTGATGCATGGCTAAGCCAGGTGCTGCTGTTTTCATGTTCAAGTAACATATGCGCAGGCACATGGCCATATTAATAACTCTTGTTTGATTCAGGAATGTCACTGAAAGCTCATTCCTCCATACATCACTCTGAAGCAGAAAAACAGCAAAAGGTTCAAATTCCAAATGGATATATAATAATCCAGGCAACTCCCAAAAGTACTCAGACAACGATGCTGCGCTGTCACATTCTTTACTTGCACATACAGGAGCACTTCCACCCACCCCGCATCTGAATATTTCAGCACCCTTCACAATGGTCTTTTGGACAAAAGAGCAGAAGAAAAACTAAAAGCAGCATATACATACTCCTACTGTAGTAAGAATAGCTCAACCTGCTGCAAGATAACCCTTCCCCCCCCCCCCCCCCCCAAATAGCTACAATTTAGACATTGTACTTATTGTCAGCAGTCCCCAGTCAGAAAAGGACAGACTTAACGGCAGCAGAACAGTGTTCCTATAGGCTTGCGCCTATTCAAGAAAGTATCACTACACTTCTATGTCAGGATTATGCTTACTATTATACGACATATCAGATTACCGTTGTCTTTTTGATATATCTACATATTAAACAGAATATCCAAAATCTTAGCAAGATTTTTTGACATATCACAAAATCCATCTGTGGCACTCATTTCCCAAAAGCTCAGGTAAAGCAGTGTGATTGACACAGCATGAGAAATTAATCTAGTGAAGTTCTCAAAAAAAAATTTTGGTTATTACAATATTGCTGGTGACTGCACATTCTGTTCTCACTGCTGGTGAAGAAAAGACTTATTTCTGCCTCAAGTAGCTTTATATGGCTTTTAAAAAGCTTTTAGACACCGTAGCTACATTTACGTTGGAATATTTTTCAAGTGTGTTCTGCAGATGCTTTAGAACAAAGTCAATGATCAACAAGACACACTGCTTGCATACCTTTATAGGACATGCAAATGGCAACTTGTATGAATTTTCCTGAGTAACAACTGCACGGCCATTTGGATAATCCATATTGTGGATTCCAACAGCTAATTATTTGAGGAAATGTAAGGGTTATGAAAGGCTGCTGGAAATGTATTTTCCATAGTAAAAATAATAATAATAAAGAAAGCTGTGTAATATTCATAGTTTTCAGTGTGACATCACTAATTTTCCAGTTGTTTCTGTTAAATCCTATTGTTTCCCGCTTGGTATTTGCCTGTTATGCATGCTCACATTTCTGTACAAACCAACAATACTAGTTGCCAACAGCTACTGAAATGATGGCTGCTAATTTCACAGAAGTGACTTGGACTGGTTTTAGAGCACAGGTAATTAACACCTCTACACGGTATGGCCATAGTAATAAAAGTGATGCTGATAACAAGACTGATACATATGTGTTTTATAACACAAGATATGAGACAGCCCAAGGACTGAGGAAGTTCACATTCATTTGGTATCAGACCCTCAGCTGCAGCTTGCAACCTTCAGTCTTCACAGTTGAAGCTAAGCTGTGAAGTCAAGCTTCACATTTTAAGGAAGAACATTCTTGCTGTGGAATAAACTTTAGTTCATCTTACCCAAGAGACAGTGAGTTGTTAACAAGTTCTAACTCTGGTGCATGTCTCCAAGCATACCATCACAAATGCTGTAGCATATTTGCTGATGGTGACAGTGAAGACTGACAACTGAAATTGGAATTTTATTTTCTCTTGGTCCCAAAGACCAAGGCAGAGTCTATATTTTTTTAATGTAAAAGCCTATCTCTAGAAACACTGACAATCTGTGAAACAAGAAGAATCATCAGGAAAATTGCATATATAAAGATAACGCGCATTAAAAATAGGTATCAGTTGAGGATCTCTTCTTAAAGAGAAGAGAAACTAACATACCATCAAAAAGATAAAAGAAATAATAGTACCTTTTTTTTTTTTTTTTTTTAATACAAAGAGCAAGAAAATACAGAGCTAGAAATAAGTTAATTGTAGTGGTTGTGGTCTTATGACAGTTAGGACTTGACTTCCAATGGTTTTCTCCCTTAATCTGCTTTTTGTAGCTCAGTAATAACTATTACCTCAAACAAGCTTAGGCAAGTAAGGAAATGACTTCAAATAATGAAGGGAATTATCATAGACAAGAACAGGAGTTTTAAAGTACAAGTGGAAAGGAATTTTACTGTTTGTAAAACAAAAATCAAATTTAAAAAAATCAAATGAAAAATTTGATTTTATTCTAAGATTTCAGAAATTAATTTTTGCAGTGTGGAGAACTGATTTCCTCTTGTATTTATTGTATGGACCTAATAAAATTAAGGCAAATTTTATATTACAAAATGACAAAACAGTAATTTTGCCATCAGTGCCACATTCTTTCAGTGACTGCAGAATAACCGTGTAAACTTCAAGGCAACAGAGGCACAAAAACATTTGTTTTAAAGTCTGATCTTGAGCCTTTTGGAGGCCTACTGTAAGCCTTTCTATTAACTGTAATTCATACGTCTCCAGAAGCAGATTATACTTGACAAAAACTACAGAACTGCAATATTTAGTGTTCCAAGTCACTATGAAATGAATATGCTTATTTTCTCTGATTTATGATAGAGTCGCATACTGTAGCTTAAAAATTCCTGGTTCTTATTCTTTTCCTCCCTTCACTGTTCATCCATCAGCAACTACACAAATGCAGAAATGTCTAGGTCCCATCAAGAAGCTGTGATCACTGTGATTCTTTGTGGATTCTTTTTCCACAAAGATTTAAGCTGTGCATGCCACAGATGCCTTATCATGAGGCAAAGTTAGTATGTCTCTCATCTGCTAGGCTTTTTATAGAGAGCTACTATCACTGTTCCCTCTGTGAAGCAGGGCTGTCTGCATCAAAATCATACAAGTTCTATTGCTCTAAATTTCACCCTGTGCCTGGTGAAGGCTCATCAGGCCACATTATAATCACACCCATCTTTGCTTCTTTGCAAATAGAGCACAGTTTTTCAAAATATGTCAGGTATTATGGCATTGTAATTTGCAACATTCACTAGATAATCATTCTTTCTATTTCTCTGAGTATATGTAATAATCCATTATGCTACTTCTATATTTCCTCTTGCCTTTCAGTTATATGTCCTCACACAATAGAAATTTTTTAATGTGCTGCCTTTCCATGAGGTATAATCTTCACCAGGCAGAAAGCCCTGAAAATGTCTCATATGCCAGTCTGCAAAATTTCCTATTGTGGGTAAAAAGCATTTTACAGCTGGACAACTGTTATGCAGCACAGTGTAAAATATGAAATGACATTATGTGGAGCTCAACTTACTTAAATTTACCAACATCAGTGTTGAATTTCCACGTCAACCACTTGCTTCATTAGTTGCACATCTTACATGCCGATGTAACATGCCAGCATTTACAAGCTTAATTTAAGATATATTTTTTTGTCTTTCATCCTATTGAACTTCAGTATTGTTCTCCACTTCCACACCTTTGAGGTTTGACATGTTTCACAGCAAACATTTATTGAAGTTAATGGACCTTTCCTCCCTGTTTTTTCCCAATTCACTTGACTCAAGCAATAATGTTTAAATTATATGTACATTTAGGTTATAATCTTGCATTTTCAATAATTTAGGTATTTCTCATGATTTTGGAGGAAAGCTTAACAATGTAGGTCCCAATGTCTATACAAATTTCAAGTGCTAACCAGAGGTAGTTGATTTATTCATGTTTGCTAAGCAACTGGAGCAGGTGATGCTTGAATTATGATCTATACAGATAGCATTACTTCTCATTTATTCAGCAAGATTCTGAATAATTCCTCTCTGTAACTCCTGCCGTTATAGTAATAGGCCAGTTCCTTTCTGCAGCTCTGTCTCCTTCTTCCTCTAATCTTTTCTGAAAACATCTCTCTTTTCTTTCCTTATATCTCTGAAATAATAAATAGTAGATGTCAAGTGAGAAATAAACTCCATAAGGCGTGATAAATAAAGTTAACAGGAAAAGTTTGGTTTTGTTCTCGGGTTTTGTTGTTAAGTAAAAGAAGCCTGTCTGATTATTAATGGCTTCTGTGATCACAAAGTTAGAAGATTCTTCTCTTATTAAAACAAATAACTTCAGTTCTCAGCTTTTATGGTTCTAGCAAAACATTTTTCTAACAGTAAGGGAAGTGCACACAGTGCAAAACATCCATCAACAGCACCATTCATGGCCATATAATCAGCTTTCCCATACTATAAAAGAGAAATAGCAATTGTCCTTCTGCATCAATAGGAACGTACCAGGACACATTTTAGGGCAAAAGAGAGTCTTTTAGACCCATCACATGATGATCCAAATTGCTGATGTTTCCAGGAAGTCCTGCAGACTTCCCTGCTTGAAACACCTTTTTAGCAGATTTACATGTTGAATAAGCAATGAAATGCTAACTTGCAAAGTCTTGCACTGACTTACTAATAAAAAATTTCAATTCTGAGTAAAGGCACAAGCTGGCTAATAGTAAAGAGCAGAAATGAAATCTTCTATATGAAAAATGTTTGCATTTATTTAAACACTTGCAACATGATCATGTTGATCATCTCAACAGAGAAATAAAGAAACCTAGGGAAGGAAGAAACCAAGTATGTACACACGGTTGTTCAGATTTTTCAATTCAGATGTCTTTCAAGGAAGTAATTAAAAGGCAGTTAAGATTGTGATGTTTCGTATAGTAAACTATCCAAAACTACAGGAATATTATATTAAAAATAAAAAGGTATTTGGAGAGTATAGTTCGGCCCTTTCCTTGCTTTTCATGGTGAAATACTGACATGAGATCTCCCACCACCTGTACAGAGCTGGGCTTGAAAAATGAAATAGATGCATGCCAGCATATTTATTAGCATAAATAATTCTCGGTAACGTGAATTGTGAACAGCGTTCACATCAAATTATCTAAAGCTTGGACAGTGGTTTTGTTTCTATAACAAGTGCTGTTTTCTCATGGGTCAATAGTCTTGACAAACTAGTTAGCTGCTTTCTTACAAAGCAATAAACAACAAATAATACTTCCTCAGACAATTCTAAAAAACAGCACTTACAAAAGAGGTAATTTCTGGCATGTTTATTGAAAACTTGTCCTCTTCCAAGCTGACTTTACTATTTTGAAGCCAGAATAATTAACTTCTTATAGTACCTACAGGAAAAATACTGGGAGCAAAATCATCTCAGTGGGACATCTGGTCCTCTTTAATAGCATTCATAATTTAAAGAAGTGACTATGGATATAGCACCTAACCCTTCCCAAACCCCAACTATACATGTGAAAATATACTTTATTGGGTAATAGGATTTCTTTTTTTTTAGCCATTGAGATTTTAATTGCGCCCACACAGCTCCCATTGATCTGTCCTGCAAGTTTAAGGGAGTTGTTATGACTGAAAAAATATAAGACTTCAAAAACAGGCAAAAATCTTTGTATTTTGGTAGGATGAGACTACATATAGGCAATGCTAGCATGGAAAACCAAGAGAAGATCTGCAAATCTGAACAACTGGGCTGAGAACTCACTGTCCACACTATATGAATTGTGTAGGTTACTTCAACAACTCTTCTCCAGTTCAACAGAGCAAATGCCTGTTGGTGGCCGACGTGCATTGAGCATGCTCCAGGGACAGCACCTCTTCTATCTGAGAGGAATCCTGATCAAGTGTTCAGAAAGCTCTCCACAACATGAATCAAAACACAGCAAGCAAAGACAATTGGTCTATTCTCTCGAAAAGCGCACTTGTTTTCCAAACTAAAATACTAACATCTGTAACTCTGGCGCTTTCTCAGACATGTGAGACTTTCTCATAGAGAGAACTGAATGATGAACCCCATCTGACTACAAGCAGATTTAGTCAGGGATGATGATTATGTTAATGACTTTTGGAAGTGTAAAGCTACTGGGAGCACTACCCCAGAGGAACTGAACTTTCAACATATAATCAGAAAACAAAATGGTTTTCTTCGTAGTAGGAGGTAAAAAATCTTGAAAGTCATAGATATGTAGTCCTCTTATCAGATAGATATTAATTAGCTGACTCTCACAGTTTTAAATCTTCACATATACTGATTTATAGTTGTAGATAATTTCAGCACTCAAACAAGTTTCACTTTTTCCCAGAGAGAAAATTCCCTGTCTCAAATGCATTAACTGGAAAGTTTTATCCAAGATTTCAGTTTTTACATCTAATAGAAAACAACAGTCTTGCTGATCTGTCAAATGGAAATATCTAGTGTAGAGCACTTTTTGTCACCTTGGTTACAAAACGACTTCACTTCATTCTTCAGTGCATAGGTAACTTGAAGCAGCCAGTGAACGTACCCAAGCCAGTTACATTTTGCTGTCAGTAATTTTGACAAGACTTTCACCTTGAATTCACCAAGTCTTAAATATGCAACGTAATAGCCTAAGTTGAAGAACTTTGATAAACTTTTCAGTTAAGGAAAATACGTTTAAGAGATGGAAGAGTCAATGACATCAAATGAGTTGCATGTTAATTCCTGTTTATTAGCAGGAACAGAAGCAACCCTAATGGGGGGCTTCAGAGCTCAGGTACATTATGAGGATGGGCACGCATAGGATTACTTGTCACTAACAGAGGGAATTGTACAGCCTCTATTACATCTACGAGCAGACCAGAAGCCTCACAGGTGGCAGCATTAAACAGTTCTTGGGAAAATTTTCCATTATGAACAGAGTTTTAAATACACTAATTACCAAAAACAGCTAGTAAAAGACATCCAACAGGCTAGACGATGACACTAGCATAAAATGTTGATTAGTTGCACATGTTGCAGTTATACAGATTTTGCTACATATTAATAAGATTTGTTTGCAGCCTTTAGAGTCTGGGATGAACAAAGGGGATGGAGGGAAGAAAAAGAGGATGGAATAGTTGGTCTACTTTCAAAGCGGATGTTGTTTTGTACCCAAAGAAGGTTTTAAGCTTCAGAGGTAAAATTCTGCCCGCTGTAAAATTAATGGAATTTGTTGCTGCTTTGATGATATCACTAAAATCAGTGAAACGCTTTTTTCCTAACTATCCTTGGAACTCAAAACTATTAGGTAGTGTTTTTTCAACAAAAATGTGTGTGTACTTTACTGCTTCATTAGACATTTTACAGAACAGAATTTATAATGTGTAGCTCATGTTACATATGAAGTGTGTTTCCATGAAGTTGCATCCTTTTCTGTGTCAAATACTCCAGTTTGAATCTGCAAAGCAGAATCTATTGCACTGAGCTGCAGAAATGGTACAAAATGGTACTTGAACAAAACATGTCCATAAATTTTTGTTCCAACAACTGCTTTGTAGCTTTCTGAAATGTCCCAGAAAATGACTAGCATTGTCCTTTTTAATGCTGAAGGACAAAATGGTAGCTACATGACATTCATGTCCTCACTAATGTACACAACGCAGAATGCATTTTAAAGAAGGGCATAAGAAGGATGGAATACAGTTGAATGATCTTTACTCAGAAATTGCTCTAAAAAACATTTTGAAATACAAAATTGTTACAGTTTTTCTATTTCCAATTTTACATAGCAGTTGGTGGATATTATTGCTTCTAAACTATACATATGAACCCAAAATGCGCTTTCCATATTGCTTTTAAGAGAGAACAGTAACGTAGTTGACTAAATTCAGCCTGTTTAAAAGTTAGTATTACCATCTAGTGGCAGCTTGAAGGATTTTAGAAAAAACGTTCTTCAATGCAGTGTTTTGTTTAGTGTTAAGAACTATCCATTCAGATGTTTTCTGCAGGCATTACACTAATTCAAGTACATCAGTTAAATATTTGCCTAGCATGTTAATGTAATATCTAATTATTATTAATGCAAGTGATAGCTTAACAGTATTTTTTGAAAAATTAAAAATAATCTTTGATCCTGACAGTTTGCTACCCTTTTCTTACAGACTCTTTCAATAACTTTGGAAACTAGACAGACACACCTACAGTACATAACATAGATTAAGAATTCACATTCTTAGGTTTTAATTCCCATATTTTTCTAAATAAATGAGTTAAGTGCACACAACTACTGTATTCTATCTACAATTTATGTCATCTTTGCAGTCTCACAGAGGATGCTGTATAACACTGTTTACACTACATATAAACAGATCTCAAGAAGATGAAATACCTCTAATTCTAGTTAAGAAAGGAAATCTGTTCAACAGTATTATCCCAATGTCATGCATGCCGCCTCTCTAACCCATTTGTTTTCTTCCCTTCTTCATTTCCCTATTTAAAATATACTGGTATAGGCAGAAGAAAAGCTTTTATTACATGGTAAACTGTGGTAATCACAAATTCTAATAAATAAACACATGGCTTTTTAGTAAACATCATTTCTCAAAGTTACTGTGTAATAGTACATCACTGGACTTCACTAAATACTTGTTATTCATAGTATGGGGATAGTGGTATATGTTGCTCTGACATCTTACTTTTCCTTTTCAATTACAATAAATGAACACAGAGATTGACCTGACTTAACTACTCATTTTATTTGACAGCACAAGAAACCAGGTTTTTACTCCCCCAGTAAGAACATCGGAGTTGTCGTGCCAATCACACTAGCAAACCTTTAGAGTACATAATGTAAAATCCCAAATCCGTCCCATCTACATCTCTCTGAAACTTCTAGTTCTCATGTAGTCTCACATATTCTCTTTTCTGTGGCTCATTCATGACATTTTTCACTCTTTTTTTGTTTTATTGATGCCAAACAAGAGAAGAATCCTCTGTATTGCTGAGGAAACCTGGTTCAGTTTCCCCTCTTGCCAAAAAGCCTCTACCTCCATTGCTTGGAACGGCATCTTACTCCACATAATTTTTCCTTTGCATGACTGCCTTTTTTTTTTTTTCCTCTAGACTCTGCCTTCACCTTTTACTGTTTTACCCTGTGCAAAAAAGATTTTGCCCACAGACTTCACGTCTCCAGCAGGTACTATGCAACAGAGATTACTGCTCCCCTTACCAAACTATTAAACCCTCCCTTACCTCAGTGCATAGCATTTTTTATACTTTACAAACCATGACATCCTATCATTACTAAACTGGAATTCACAAAATAGCTCCAAATGCTGCAGACTGGAAAAATTATCCTAATAGACCTGCAAATTTTATTATAGAGACCTCCACACCCAGCACATAAAAGCTGCAGCTTACACCATTGGGCCAGACTGTGTTGGACAAGCCAGAAATATAGGAGGCCCATCACATTTTATACATGCCATACCCCAACTGGCAGAGCCAGCAGAAAAAGAGCACCGCTGACTCTGAGATCTTGAGTATATTTTGTCAGAATTGCAAAAGTCAATCAGACACAAACACACAAATAATATTTTTTTCAGGGAGAGAACACAGCAAGGAGCTGTAAGAAACTGCACTATTTCTCCATTTTCTTGGAAGGACGATATATTCAGGGGAAACTGATTGGCAAAGTCTCCACTCTGTTCTAGGTGACAAATTTTGAGCCTTTTGGCATCTACAGTTCAGTCCGCTAAACACAAAGGCAATTGTAAATTGCTAGACAAAGTCATTCAGCAATTACAAGACTTTGATCCATGAAAAAGTGTCAGCTGGCAAAGCTGTAAGGGTTTCTGTATTTCTTTGAATTGTTTTGGAAAGCCAACAAATATGTAAAACACACAAAGTACATATACTCATCTGTACTAAGAAAAAAAAACCCACCCTTTTAAGTAAATAGGCATTTGCAGATGACTAACATGTATTCTTCAAAGAATATAATGAAACACATAATGGATGGAAACACAGTAAGGACGTTATGTATTGCACTGGTACAGGTCCTTGTGCATTGCCAAAAATACCGATAAAGTGCAAAAGCCTGTTAACAATCATAGATTAGGAAAAAGGTGAGTGTAGCTAGGCAGCGCAATTGGCTGTTATTGACCAGCAATAGATGCCATTTGACTAACTTCACAGCCTGTCATTACAATAAGCAGTCTCTTTTTTAAACACTCTCGTTATAGCAGCAGTATGACAAACAGAGATGCTTGTGTGTCTCATAAGCATTAACTTCACTCTTTGTCTGCAATTTTAAAATGATTGAAGTTTAACTATTCATCAAATGAATTTCTGCAGACTGTGCCAGGAACTGGCATATATCTGATCTCAGGCTCATGTTCTTTTCCCAGAAGCTGCTGGTTTGGGAGAAGGTACATTTGCAGCCCTGTTTCCTTCACCTGCTCTATGTATTGTCAGATAAACACATTTGTCTGCTGTTCACTTTCTCTAAGTTTATCTAAGTCTCTGAGAAAGAAATTTTCTGTAGGACCTGCATGACTTTTCTTCAGAGAGAACGCAGTGATTGAAGACATGCTCTGGAAATTGGTGGCTTGGCAAGTGAAGGGTAGAAGGTGGGAGAAGAGGAAGTGGTCATGGATTTTTGAGAGGTATTTAGAGAAGGCTGAGGTAAGTAACCTTGCTGAATATGAGGCAAAGTACAGGATCTTGGCTGGCGATGAGGGTAGTGGCGTGTAAGAGGTTTGCCACATTTGAAAGGATTGTATAATTCTTGTTCTCTTCTACATTTCTAATTATTTTGCTTAGTAGGAACAGGCTAACAAAGGAAAAATGTGTACCAAACATTAAGTCTTGTCAGGGCTCACTGGTTAAACACTTCTAATAAGTGGACTGAAGTAATATGTTAACTGTCAGGTTTGTTTAGATGCCTTCAGTACAATGTTTTAATCATTTACCCCTTCTTGAGAAGATGATAGAAAAACACTGTTTCAAAAAGCTGGAATGTTCATACGATTGCAGAACTGTAAGATGGCTTGTTTTAAAAACAGACTCCCCTCTCTCACGCTTCTAGTCAGTTCTGGAAAAAGTGAAGCAAAATTCATTTCCTTACTTACTAGACACAGACAAGGTGCCACAATGTATATTGATGATAAAAGTTGGCTTTTAAATAAATCCGTTACCTTGTCAGACCATCATGATGCAGTTCAGATGTGAAGGTATCAAACAGGAGTTATCAGTGGTTATAGCTGAGGGGATAGTTTCCTCTTTTTTAATTCAAGGTTAGTTTCCCTTGTTACCAATAAACAGAGCTTGTGTTGCTTTTATGGTACATTACTTTTACACTATACCAGGTGAGTAACCAACAGCCAAGATATTGCCCTCACCTGATATTTGATTTTTTTTGGCACTTTCTCATTTCTGTTTCAAAAACTGGAATTTCCTTTTCACTTAGGGAAGGGAGTTACACATGGCATTGTTAAATGATTAACAGCTGTTAAAACCAGAGAGACCACTGTGACTGTCCAGTCTCACCTTCTACACATAACAGGCCATGAAACCCCCTGCTTGTAGCACGCTTGCAGTGTTGATCTGTTCTCTAACAGTGGTCCCCAAACTGATGTTAAGCCTCGCGTGAAGAAATTGACAACATCCTATGCTTCACTAAAGCTTGTCTTTTCACGTATGACGTCTTTCTTATTACTTACAACTGGAGAAGGCAGAATCCATGGCCAGCTACTGGGTAGACCTAGGCCTAGCTAATGTACATATCGTATACATGCCTTATATATGTATATATATCCAGTTAACAGATCTGGCACCTCATCAGCCTGAGGGGAAAGCAGGATGAGTCTGTTGGTGCTGTTTGTGAGCACTGAGTGTTCCTGCATTGTATGCTGCATACTGGTGTCGGTGTGTGCACCTGTTGGGGATACGTGCACAGCATTGCAACCTGTTACACTCAGCGGCATCAAGCTGCAACAGCCTTCCTCCACTGCACAGATGGATTTGGCAGCCCTAGCAACATATAAATATTTATACAAATCTATAAATTATGTGTGCACACGTACTTCTTTCAATCTTTTTTAAATCATTCTAGTATTTCAGTTCAAAATCTGGCTTACCTACCAGACAACTACACAATCAATAGCATAGAAGGCTCACAAATTGCTACCTATCCAGAGATACGATAAATTCACTATTCAGAATAACCTTCCCTGACACAACTATGAAGGAAGTCTTTTTGGGGCAATATAATATGATCCATGCCTGGATTCTGGTTTATTGGACACCACTCACAGAAAGATTTTTCTAGCTGAACTACTCCCCTGTTAATAGAAATACTTTATATCTTACTTGAAAAGAATTTATCATCATTATGACAAAAATATTCACATTTTTCATTTCAAAACTTTACATATAAAGCTTCTCATGCATCTTCTTTTTTATTTATATACATACATCTCCTGACTTTTATATCTTGGTTTTATGTTTTATAACTTTCATAGGTATTTCTCAGTCATTGGACAGCTTATTCTTCTATAAATTTGCCAAATGTCTGTGCACCCAAGAAAAATCAGATGTGTCATTTCTTTAACAGCTAGTACTTAAACATTCTCTGACAGACTTCTCTCAATTTCCAACAGTTTTGTTTTTATTCTTTGGATGATTCCCTTCCTATAAGTACATTATAGCATCAGTTTTTACTTTCAAAACCATTTTGAAGGTAGATTTAAGTGTGCTACGTTCAGTACCTTCCCCTCCCCTAATAATTCATCAACAACATTTATTTTTGTCATTTTGGCATTTTAAATGCATTTTCCACTAATACACACACATATATCAAAGGTCTGAGTCAAAAGACTCCAAAGGTCAGAGTAAGCATGACACAGTCTCTCTGAATCCATCCCCATCTAGACAGGGATGAAAGGTTGCTACCAGGAGTGGATGTCCCCGAAGATCATCTTGCTCCAAACTGGAATAAGGAGAAGTGGGACCAAAGGCTGCTGTCACCTTCTGGGACTTCCCAAGGGTTAGTAGCACAGCTGTGTAGAATTTCTCCATGTCTTTCATCCCCTGATGCAGCCTACCCGAGGAAGTGTTGGTACTCTTCTTTCTGTGCCTGTTGAAGACTTGGGACACACTTTGGCCAGTGATTCAGAGGGAAGCAAGCACAGTCATACTCACTTGGGATCACCTAACCCATTGTAATAATAACATAAGGCTACATAAAGGCTACTCCATACACAAAGTAACCTTTTTCCTACATCAGGCAGGCCAAAAAAATGTACCACAGTACAGTACCAACAAATGCAACATCTGTTGCCCAAACTGTTAAAATTGGCAGGTAAAGTTTTGGGACACAGCAGACTTTAGCAGAGACTTCTTACACACAGGAGCTGGTAGATCTCTACGCCGCTTTAAGCATCACGAGTGACTTATTAGAAAAGGGACAGTAGAATTGATATATAACAGTCGATTTACTAAAAGTAGTAAAAAGAGTCGCTATTATTTAAATAGTTGGGTCTGTACTGTGCACACAGAGGAGAAACTGATAACTTTAAAAGACTAAGCTCACACACAGAAAGGAGAACAGACCTAACAGTTTGTGAGCTAGCATGACAATCCATGAATATCGTAATTGTGCACCGATTTAAGAATCAGTACATTTATCAGACGTTGCTGAACAAAGAAGCATTTCATTTACTCAGTACCTTATTAGAACTACATGAGCTTTTGACATATTGCATGCATTAACCTTTACGATAAAAGACTGAGTTAGTTTTACATGAGAGTAATCTTATTATAACAACTGTTTGACTAAATTTAACATTTCGCTCATCTCTCTAAGTGATTAAAGGTTTTTAACCTCTTTTCTTAAAGGATTTTTTTGACCAATGGCTTTTGATACCTCTTTTCAAATAGGTGATGATAAACATTTAGAAAAAGATGGATGCAAAAGCATACCACTACAAAATCAGACTATCCTCTGCATTTGAGCTCTCATAGTATGTGATCATTAGCCTTCATTAAAACAGAAAATTCTAGGGAGTACTTGTATGATGCCAAAAAAAAAAAAAACAAAACAGAACTAGTAGCATCACTGGAGCTGATGAATTTTTTTTTTCCCCTGTGGACAATTTTAACTTGTGTAGAAAAAGAAATAATCAGAATTTCAATTTCTGCATTATTTACTGTAAATGAAGAACCTGAAAGTATTTACTACACACACAAAACTTCACATGAAAGCTACTATCATTTATTTTTACTGTCAATAAATCTTGCCTGGACAACACTGAGCATCATGGGATTAAAAAAAATGCTGATGGGGACACATTTATGCTACTATTACTATGAAAGTTATGTGACTGAAAAAAGTCTTCACTACAAACAAGACCACAGAAATGTTAAGAGGTACAAATACAGAGATGGAAGTAACCTATGAGACTGTACTTACAGATTTGCTTTGTTTCAGTCAGGGTTAAGACAACAATTTCAAATTCTCAGTCTGCATGCTAGAGGCAGAATTTTATCTGAGTGAAACCAGTCAGACGTAATAAATGGTGGAGGAAGTGACATGACTTACAGCAATCATCTCTGATGTTGTAAATCTCTGTAACAGTCTCATATAAACCATCTCTTAACTTCAAAAACTAAGCAGAAAGCAAAGGAAATTCAGAAAAAATAAAGCAGAAATTTGAAGTGCATATTAAAATATGGCAAATAGAATAAGGGTAAACATTTTGTCGTTTCTGTTGGTTATGAAAGCTGAAGAAGCAAATAGATACATGCTATGCATACCAAAGAGAACAGAATGGAGAGCCCAAGGTAGAAATATCTGGCTGGTATAAGTGGTATAAATCTGAAGTTTTGGCATTTAATTTACCACAAAAGAGAATAGGTAACAAAGATTCAGAATGAAGGAGAACTCCGTACTTGTTGTCTATTTCTGAATTATATTCTGCAAACCTCAATTTTTAAAGGTAATATGTATGTGGTATGAACAACTTAATCTGGAAAATTCCCTTTTCAACAGTAAAGTTTGTCAGAACCTTTTTACCAGATTAAATACAAGTAAAGGTAATTGACAAACCACTACTTCCCGTAACTTAGATCTAAGTTTATGGAACTTATCTTGAACTTCCTTACAGTTCAGCTTTCTACACCTCTATTCCGTTTCCTCTTTCAGAACTCCTGCCTTTGACTTAACTATGAGTGCATATTGTAATTTTCAAATTATATCTACAGTTTAAATGACATTTACAGCGTCACTGTCTACCTTAGAATGGAAGAGAAAGAACTTAAACATTTTGTTGTGGAAGGGGGGATATGATGGGGAGGGGAAGAAATCCACATTCACTGAGCATTTTTTATTTTTTAAAACTGAGAAGTGTGAATTACATAAATAAGGATTATTCTGAATTACATATACTTAATTTTCCTTGCTAGTGTCTTAAGGATCTTGTTCCCCTAAATGTTGTATCAGAAGCAGGTAGTTTTTAGAACAGTATTTTCTACGCCAAGAAACTCAGAGCAGCTTTAGATTGAAATATGTATCAGTGATGCTTGTATGTTAAAAGCAGAGAATTAACTTAATACTTAAATGCAAGGTAAAGCTTAGTGGAGGCCTACATACAAGTGAATCACTTGGCATTCATTGATGTAAAACACCCTTTAAAACTTTTTTTTTTTTTTTACTAACAGTAAGTCTGAAAGAACAAAAAAATAAAAGGGCACTGAATGATGATTCTACTACACACCACAAGGTAGCAGCAAAGCATAAAAGGAAAGATTAAAAAATAGCCTCCAAAGGCCATAGGGGAGAGGGAAGGAGGGAAAAAATAAACAGAAGTTTAACAATTTTGATAAATCCCCTGCAGTCTAATTACATCCACATACAAATGCAAGGAGGACTAACTTGCTTTAAATTACATATCAGGCAGAAAAAAGGCTGAAGTTATGCCTGCATGCAATTTTAATTTGACAACGAGCTGCAGTCCTCTTTTTGTTGCCAAATCCTTGGTTTTCTCAATTCATTGTGTTCAGCAGCCTAGCTAAGATATCATCATCACTGTGAAAAATCATGCACTGGTGACTGGGGCTGACCAAATCAAGCGTGTTTATTGCTGCATTTTTTTGGTGGATTTCCCTCTCCTTCCCTGCAATTCACGGAGCAAAAAAAGTAATCATGTTCCATTTTAAGAGTTTATAACCTACACGTCATATTTCACTACTTCCAGTATTTCAAAGTGTATTCACAATTGCATTCTTTCAAAGTGTATTTACAAATTGCATTCACGCAGATTTTCAGTTATCTGTTGCTTGTATCAGCTATTTGAGATAACCAAAATTAGATCAATGTTGCAGACTTATTCCAAATTAGTACTTTTTTGCCCCCAGTTAATTACATTTACTTACAATGATGACAGCCCCTGATGGCTGAACATTTCATGTTTAAATTGCATGTTTAGCCACCAGATGGCAGATACTCATCAGAATGACAGCTAATATTAAAATCCAGAAATATTAAATGAATTTCTAAGGTTTGTCACTGTTGTAGTTTTTGGTAAGCATATTATTCTGTCTACATAAAATAATATCATGTCTGATTGGACAGGATGGAATATTTTCTTATTCTTTTCAAATGAAACTTCTTAGTACTTTTGCTACCGCTCTGAATTACTTCAGTCAAAACATCATATCCATATAAATGTGTGTCATAACATTGACTCATTAACACAGAAGTAGACAGGAGCAATAAATGACAAGATTTCCTTGATTAAAGCAAGAAAAAAAGCGCCAGTATCTGCATTAAAAAAAAAAAAAAGAAAATTTTCAGTAAGAAATAGATACTAATAGTGCTCGAAGGCTAACTACTCCATGTTCATGGCTATATTTGTTGTTTTTATAGTATGATTGCTCAGTAAATCACAGTTTCTAATTTCTGATGATGTGTGTGTCATCTAGCTAGCAGTACAAATGATAGCTCCTTTCCTAAAGTGATTACTCACTCATTTAACTATTTTGTTAAAAATTGGAACGGGAATTGGGTGAAAATTGTGAAGTTACGGATCTGTAAAGATACATAATGTGCTGTTACTATTATACAAGAGTATAGCCATACAGCAGAAGTTTGAGAAGCAATATATGCTACAGTCATAAAACTTGCCTCAGGCAAGTAGGTCCTAACTCATAGAAACGTGAATCTTCTCTCAGAAACTTCTGCAGATATATCAGGGATACAACAAGCAAGACCTGCAGTACAAACTTCTGATAATGAGCTATTATTTTCTGCACTACCTTCAGTTTTCCAAGTGCTTTCACAGATAACTGGCATCAAAGCTACTACTATGTGACAGCACAGTTGGCAAACAGAAGCTTCCCAGTCAAGGAGACAAAAAATCTTAGCTTCCAAAACAAAACCGATTCTGGCAAACAAATCACAACAGAGTAGAGACAAAGACACAAAATGGTATTTTCCTTCTCATCCTGCTGTTGTACACTCTGCAACATGCGTCTTTCGGGTAACTCTTCTCCAAGATTTAATCTCTCCTCAGCACTACAACATTAAAGCAATGATCAGCCAGTATGAGAGAGAGAAAAACTGAGTGAGCATCCAACACATTGAAGATACAAGGGGCAGGTTTCTCACTACTCTTTTTCACTCCTGTTTCCCACCATTTGCCAAGTGAAATGCTTCACAAATCCACAGCACAGTGAAATAATCAAGATAAGATGCAACATGAACCATCTTCCAGTTCCACTATTTCTACAAATTGAAGAAAGGTTTATTTTTGTTTTTCTTTCTTGAATATTCAGAAAAAAAGTGACCTTTATTCAACCATGATTGATGTAGCAACATAATCGGAACTAGTTCAGCATTTGAGTCCTCGTATAAGCATGAAAGAAAGTGAAAAACCTCTATTCACAAAATATGAATACGACATGTACTGGGATTGTGTCGACATATTTACACTGCAGTGATTTCTTGATGATGTGGCCAACTTTTTTACACTTAAAACATAAGGGAATAAAAGACTTTTACTGTAAGTCTTGCTACAGCAGTTTGAACTGGTTTTTGGCTGCAGTGTGTTAGGAACTTTTTCACTGCAACTATTCACTATCTATTATTCATGGTTACAGATGGCTGAGAGGTTTTTGAATAATACATTATTGAAGAATTTAACACCGGCATTTGCTGAATTATTTACTTTGAACTTTTTTGGTAAGATTAGTCGTACAAATATAGGCAACGATTTAGATTAAGTAGAAAGGAATGGCTGAAATAACTAGTGGAGGGACACAAACATAGCAAATTAGTTGTCCTTTAGATAATCAAATTATATTCATCTCTTGAGGTTCACGAAGGACTAAAACCATGCTGCTCATTGAAGAAGTGATACTTCACTATTCTCTTAGCTACCCAATTCAGCAACACCTAACTTCTCAAATTTCTTAGGATTACAGAGCAATAGGTTACCTTTACATTTACCCAAACCATGAATCAGTAATGAGCTGCATTTATTTATTTAGATCTAGCATGTTTGATCACGTAGAAATTTATAACAGGAAGTTCACATAGGAAGACATTTCACAACCAATGGTTCTTCATATAGAAAACTGCGAAACAGTTTTACCTTTTCTTGAAACAAGTAATACCTAAGTAGAGAAGTAGAGATATCGCAAGTTCTATCAAAGTGATTTCTATCAAAGTGATGCTTGTTTCCAGATAACACATTCCTCATTTTAAATGGTGTCTTTTTTTTTTTTTTTTTTCTCCTGACACATTTAGAAGGAAATAAATTTTGGAAAGGAGAATATATTTTTCTGGACCTTTTGAAGGTTTTGAAGCTTCCTGCGAAATTTTTGCTATAAAATTCAGCATGCATAAGCCAGGATACGAAGTGGTCCTCCCTCCTTGGCACAGCCTGCAAGGCTCTCTCCTCCTGAGAAAGAATAAATTGAATGACAGAATCTCCAAGTAAGTGCATTAAGGAGTTCTCCATAATGTCAGTTACATTCTACAGACCAAACCCTACTTAATCAAAAGGATCTCTTGTCTTCATTGACATATTTTATAAAGAAGTACAAGTATGGTATCACTGAATATTGTATTCTGATAGTTCATTTGGATTTTACTTAATACAGCATAAGTAGAGTGGTTTTGAAGGTAGCTAGTCAATGCATCTCATCACGTATGAAATTCAGGAACTGGAACACTTACCGGAATAGCAAATTGATCTGACAGTCTCTCTGACTCCCCAATATATTTTACAAAACTGTCAAAGGGAAGGAACGTGCATCCCTAAAGAAATTATGCAGAGGAGGTTGTGGAAACTAGTTAAGAAAAAGCAGCTAAATTACCATCCATTGCATCTCCCTCTCCAAACACGTAATTACCATGACAAAGTATTTTTAGTGATACAGTTTATGATACATCCTGGTCAAACAACAGAAAGCTTGTTTGTAGCCCTTTTTAGGTATTCTAGCACCATCTTAATTCACATAATGCCAACAGGTGTTTAGAAAGGCATATCTAATGTTAAAGACTAGAACAGAAGGAAAAGTTGGTATTCATTCAGTGTGTTTCTTGGGACTCAATTTTATTCACCAACAGGAAGCTCATTTGAAGATTAATTGCTGGTCATGTTAACTCAAATATTCTACCAAATGGAGATTGTTTACTAATAGCTATACTCCTGTCATTCAGCTGTTGAAAATTAGAAGTTAGTTGCCAGTTCTCATTCACTCTGTTCTGTTTCCTTTCATGAAATACTGAATTCTAAACAAAGTAATAGCTTTTGAACTGACATGAAGAAATGTGAGTAGATGAAGTCATGCCTCTAACAATAAGAAAAGAAAAATAAATTGAGAAAATCCTCATTCCAACACACTGGGCTTGGACAGAAGTATACCCACATGTTACAGAAAGTCAACAAATTTGAAAGTATCGTAGCACCTTAGAAACATATGGAACAGTGCATGTGTGTTGCTCTTGGCAACCACCCAAATTGTCCCACATCAACGGCTTTTGAATTGGTTGTTTGTTTTTACTTGGAGTACACCAAAATAGAAGTGTCTGAATAAAAATGACTCTGAAATTGAAAGTGTTTTCTTGGTGTTTATAACTTATTCTATAGCTTTCAAAACTACAGATTTGAAGCTACATTTTCAAACCGCTATTTTTGAAACTATAAATTAAAAATTCATCAACATCCAAGTGTTTGCTTGAATACTCCTGAATAATATGCCTCAAAAGATTAAAGTTATTATGCATAAGCATGTAAATTTTACAAAAATAATTCCTGTTGTCTTATTCAGTATCTGAATAGTTTTAAAAGATCATTTATTAGGTTTCTGTCATTTTCTGTAACAAAACTATGGGATGGGAGCTGTATATGGGAGCTGTAGCACCACCGATTTGTTGTGGTTTTTTTTTGTTTTTTTTCTTTTTAATGTACTGAGTTTTTTTGTTGCTTTACAGAGCACCAGCAGATAGTCACAATTTTCAGCTATTACAGCTTGACCTGACCTAGCCTTGCTTAAATAAAATGTATGATATTCCAAAGGATTATTACTGAGTCTTTCCATTCAAGTAGATGTTACTCACAATATCAGTCCTCCTCGGTGCTGAGCCTGATCCCTGTGTATAAATACCCAGAAAATGAGATGCTTTATTAGAAATTACACTTCATCTCTGTTTTATTACCACTATATTATCGCTAAAACACATACTGAGAACTTACCAGTGAACTTGTTAGGATTAAATTTGCAAAAACATACCTGATATTTTGTAGCAGACTAGAAAATGACAGCAGACAATTTTAAAAGCCATAAATTAGCCTAGATTAACCTCCAGATCTCACCAGTGTTTTTTTAAAATAAAAACGGGTCAGAATTTTAAAGGGCACTCAGCACCAAGTATAGCCATTAAAAAGGGTGAGAAGTGCTGAAGAACTTGAAAAGCAAGCCACATATATTTAAGCACTAGTTTCAAAACTTAAGTCCAAGCATCCAGCATTTAAAATTCTGCTTAGGCTTCTTAACATATGTGGTTAAATAAAGGGCTATTTTTTGGCCTTTTTACCTAGAAAGTTCTTAAAAAAAAAAAAAAAAAAGCCCATTTCACTCCCAGATACATCCCTCCATAACATTTAAAATGCATGGTAGAAGGTGCCTGAATAAAGCATTATTACATAGCCCAGCAATCCCCTTCACTTCTGAACACGAGCACACAACAGCAATAGCTTTTGAATGCACTGGCAAAGTAAATCCTTTCTGAGGAAGAAGGCAAGCTTACTAACAGGCGTGCAGGTAAATGTGGTCCTGTGTATCTCTCCAGGACAGCCAGACTGCTACAGGTTGTTTTACAGCAGCTGCATCCAAGTAGAAAAGAGCATCTGCATGAGGTGAATCCCACTGAATTCAATTCACCCATACTATCCATTCATGCGAAGAAAAACCTATAAACGTTAGATCACTTTTAATTCAACAATAATACCAAAGGCTGCTTTGCCTCATCCTCACCATCTGTCATACCAGGGCTCCATATATTTTTTCCACAATGGCATATTCTCATCCTGCCAAATAAAAAATGCTTTTTGTTCCCCTCATAGGAACTGCATTCTGCCTCAAAACATGGAAAGTTTTAATGGCTTAACGCTCAGATATTTAATGGATTTTCAGACAACAACTGCACACACAAATGAACTTCAGCTTTGAACAGTAGTTCCTGTATTAGTTGTGTCACTCTACATAAAGCCAAGGTGTCTTGTGTCATCTGCCTATTTTTTCCAGAGCATTGTTTGGTTGCTTTCTCTTTGGTGCTATCAAAAGCGCTGAAATTTTATTCTAAAGCACAAATTGCAAGAGTTTTATTTCCATGACACATTATAAAACATCTGAGTATCTTTCATGAAACAAGTTAAATATTGGATGCAGAAGAAACCTGACATAAAATCCTTGAAGAGACTTGATATTATGTATTATGTTGCTATTCTCTTTTCTCCTTTCAAGATTTAGAAAGGAAATACTACTGAAAGTGTTCTAAGTTTTGCCACAATAGGAACATTCAAGTAGTTAAGGAATGGCTTCGATAAAACACAAAGTGACTTTCATTTTATCAGAAAGCAACTACGGAGAATTGGAGAAGAAAACAAAATGGTTAAAATACAAACAAACATAGCAACAACAAAAAAACGCTACTGGGGGAGACCCATGGGTTTTTGCAATTAATTGCACCGTCTCACGAAGTACATGTCCCTCAGCAATTTCACACCAACCACGAGTCAACAGTTTTCATATAACACAGAGCACATGTAAAATCAAGAGAGAGCCCAAGACTTCTTTTCCATTTCCCTGTACTTTTCTACTCCCTTTCAGTTTGGCTGATGTGATATATCCAAAACAGGCTGTCAGTTCTTCAAAACACCACGCTACCTCTCCTAGCCTCAAGAATCACCAGGCTCTGATTGGCACAGGTTTTCTGCCTACTGCAGGTATGTCTGACTAGCATAAGAGCTGGGGAAGCTGGAGGGAACCTGCTGTATAAGACTACTGGACAGCTAAAGAATGACAAAGACATTTTTAAGCCCATGGTTACTTGTGTACTTTTGTTTTACCATTAATGGAATGCTAGAAAGAGTGGTTGAAAGGCAGAAGGAAAGAGAGAGAGAGGCTCTTTGATAGGGTATCAGTAGTAACTGATGTTACTACAACATTCCCTATTGAGTAATATTTGCTGTCAGGCCTAGAAACTCACACTGACCTAAAACAAAACAACCCAACCAAACCCAAACCACCCCCACACCACCCCTTCTTCTCCCCATCCTCTCTCAGTACAGACAGTTTTGTTCACATCATTTTTGAGCTGTAATAATTAAAGCTTCCTATAACCCTGGCCTTTAGCATAATGTATATGGTCAATGCTTGCAAGTTTACTGGGAAACCTGCAGCAACTTCCTATTATTCACTTGGTCACAAACACCTACTGAAGTATTAAATGAACTCAACCCATAAACCTGAAATCAGGTCCATTCAGAATCCCCCTTCCTGGGCTAAGTACTCAAAGAGTACTCATTCAAACCTACGGAGACAGGGGTATCTCCTGGTCTCTCACCAGATGATTAGCATGTTGAGACTTTCTTCTGAAGTGAAAATATGGCTATAGAACATTCCTATCGCACCCTGTTGTTTCAGATAACTGTTAATATTCTACTTCCATCTTTTCCTCTTTTTATGTTATCAGTACAGCTGCTAGAAACTAATCATTTTGAAACTTACAGAAGTTTTAATATTCTCGTCACTAGTGGGAAAAGTGTCAGTACACCATCTATAAAAACCTACTCATTTATGGTGCTTTTGTATTTAGTGTGCATTGCCACAGAGCAATAAAAAAATAGCCATGCATAGAATATTAAGTTGACTTTAAAACTTACTGAACTACTATTCCTTAGAAGAGGCTGGTTAGAGGTTTTAACAAAATGATTTTTAGTTTAGAAAAGTGGATTTATTAAGACCTGAAATTTTGTCAGTGAGAAGGCACACCTCTCATGAGAAAAAGCCAGGAATTATTAAAGCTATGCTCTCTCAATGTGCAACATACCATATGCAATATACTCTGCTATTAGTTACATTGGGATGGTTTGCGTGCCTTTATTTTCCCCTTTAAATTACAAAAAAAAAAAAAAAAAGATTTGATTTCTGTTGATATGGACTGAAAAAAAAAAAAAGCAGTAAAAATATCTCAGAAGTGTCTGCAGCCTTCTGTTTGAGCTGCAGTACTGCAATACTACCGGGCTTCCACAGCACGGGCAGCTATTCACAGGTCTTCCTTAAAAATAAGGACGTTCTTCCACAGCGACAAATTACATATTTCATCATTTCCACATATAAAACCATTGAAAAGACAGAAAACAGAATTGCTGCTTTCAGACAGATACAATTTAAAAAAAAAAAAAAAAACATGACTTTGAATGTACATGTCAGGATTTATAAAGGGGTTAATATGCAAAAAATTCCCCATGATTTCTGGTATTGTTTGATTCAACTTTAGGGTCCAATCCTCCAGCGTGGATCTGCTTTATCAATTTAATGTTCCTGTCTCATTTTGTCAGTTTTGCTGTAGTGTTAGGCTTGTGTTAGAGCCTACTGCTGAGCTGAGCTGGGTGAATAATGGACTTTCCATTGTGCTGGCTGAACCAAAAATAGTCTCAGATCAAATAGAATACTCTATTTTGTGATTTTGCTTGTTTGATTGATTGTTGTTGGTTTTTATTGCTGATATTTTCCTTTATTAAGTTTCTGAATAATTTTTAGTTATCAAAACATGAATACTTCGACTTAGAATAAATTACAACACTTTTTTTCCCCCTAAAATATTGAACAGTTTAGTTAGGGATTTTTATTAACAAGTACTTTGGTTTTATTTGTGAGAAAGCTTTTTTCTTCATGACATTTGATCAAGCTATGGGCACAGACAAAACCCAAAAACTATTTGGCTTCCATTAATGTCAGTTGCTATAAGGTACAATTTTTTGGACAACATCTCTATAGTAAGTTTATTTTTGTTTCCTTTTCTTATCCATTATCCAAACAAAGGCAAATAAGTTGTACGCATTTAGCTTTCCAATTTGGTTTGTATGCATAGTAATATTTAAAACATTTTTCTCCTTCAGAACCCCCTTCTTGGAGCAGGTAGTAAAAGACAGCAGAACATTCTCTAGACAAAATCAACTGAAATAAAATGTCATTCTCTACAGCTTCTGGGAACAATTGAGAAAGAGCTGTTATCCAAACATAGCCACTTCATACTAATGACACTGAGAATAACTGCATGTGTTATTTCATATATTGACTGAATCACAAACTAACATTTTAAGCAGGGAGATTAGAAGATTGAATGCAATTTTCACTTTCCCACCCCCTTTATTTTTCCAGATTCTAAACACTCAAAAGCTGGGAAAACTGGAAGCGATTGATATCAGGACTAAAAATAGGTATTGTTGTCAAACAATTCATTTATTTTTTCCTCCTGTGTTCACATACAAAGCTTCCTTCATTTTTTTTTAATGCCTTGGTAAAATTAAACTTTCAAAAATCCAGCATTTATCAAATTTTTCACACAAAAAAAAATAAAAATATCAGTGGCTTTGCTTATAATGGGAAGAATCCATTCAAATCCCTGCTAAGGGATCAGAAGGAAGAAGCGATATTAACCCTGCAGTTTCCCACATCCCAGGAAGTTTCCCAGCCACTTGGGACTGGCACTATTTATAACCACTGTTAAGCAAAGTCCCTTTGTGTTTTCAGAATCAGTCTATAAACACACACGCTATATATACACAGAGCATTTTACTGAATAAAAGCACTCTGCTAAGCAATGACATTGCAGAAACTGTAGTATCTCAAAATTTATAGTTTGTCTGGGTGAGGTGAATTTAAAGAATCACTCACTACTAAATCAAGTTTCTACGTTTTTCAAAGAAAGGTCACCAACTGCTTTAAGAAGTGAATGTTGACACCCAGCAATTTTCAGCAAAACATGTTAGCTCTAAACATCTGAAAAATATAGCCTTGATTTTTCAAAGCTCATCTGTTGGCAACAAATCTATAATCCACACACACTGCATCCCAAGTTGTTAAAGATCCCCCTAAAAATGGAGAGGGATTTGGATTCTGGGATACTTGATTGTGCTTGCTCCCCTTTCCCACGTTCCCAAGAACTGAGAATTGCATATGGGAGAGACGATGTTTCTGCGATCGGACCAGGACTCGTCCCAGAACCTCTCAAGCTGCTGTTGTACAGATCACCCATTGTGCTGGTAACTGTTGAGCAACACTGATTCAGTTTCAGAGCAATGACCAGTAATTACCACAGCTTGACTGGCTGCGAACTCTGCAGAAAAATGAGTTTGCATTTTTGTTACAATGAACTCTACGCAGGACGCTGTACACATCCATTGAAAAAGGCTGACAGTTCTACTGAAAGGCAAGAAGCAGATAGAGAGTCAGAAAAATAGATAAAGCAAGCCTCCTTTTGGAGCAAGAAGATTAGTTTAGGCCTTATATCTTTGTGTGGATAAATAAATAAAAATGCACATATACCCCTACAACTTTTCTCACAGATGTTGCTACTCTCAAGATTTGCCAAGATCACAAAATCTATAAGTAATACCATAACATTTACATTTTCATGACCTCAGACTTCACCATCATTCACTAAAAGTCTTTCATTCATGGCAACACTCCTGAGATCAATTGGTATTTTATCTCGCTGTTGCAAATAATCTGTCCTATTACCCTTCAGGTCAAAGCTGAAATACAAATTCTGTTGCAGTAACATAATTCAGAACTTCAGTATGGATAATATTTTGTTCTCGGCAGCGAAGGGTCGGTTAAGGAACATTTAAACTAATGGGATATTTACAATCCCATGGGTCCTGGACAAAAAAAAAA
This sequence comes from Anser cygnoides, assembly GCF_040182565.1. Taxonomy (NCBI): domain Eukaryota; kingdom Metazoa; phylum Chordata; class Aves; order Anseriformes; family Anatidae; genus Anser; species Anser cygnoides. The sequence goes on from NC_089876.1 coordinate 51,160,269, forward strand.
TCTGGAAATGTTTCTTGTTATGCAGAAGGAGAGTTATCTGTCAAACCATGAAATCTTACAGACTCAGAGATACAAAGCTAGTGAAAGAGGAGGGGAAAAAAAAGTCTATGTTCTAGCTTTTGCTTCAGTTTACACAATTAGTTTTCAACAGCTTGACAAGACCAAAAAAATTACACTACCCAATATTTTGCATATTAATCAGTAGCACAGGAAAATCCCTCACCTTTGGCTCGATATGAAGGCATCTGAAGGTTATACTTGTTGCAACTTGGCAAAGTTACCACATTGTCAGTACACTCCTACAGATCCACTTCCCACTAATTCTAGTGCCAGACTCAAATGGACAGAAAGAGAAATTTAAACTTGATCTGTTAGACCAAGAGCATTGGTTCAAAGGAATTTGTCAGGAGCTGAATACTGATGCTTTCTGCAACGCTTGGCGAGGATTTCTCTCTAGAAATTTCCCTAAAGAAATAGCTTCCCCTGAGGACCACAGGAATGCTGGGTGCATTAAGCTTTTAGAGTTAGCTTCCACCGCAGTGGGACATGGGAGGTCACCTGCGCCTTTAGCCAAACCTGTGGGATTTAAGCAACCTCCAGAGACCGAGAAGACATTCTTAGGTTATCCGTTGACAGGGACAACAACAGAGCTAAGAAGTTCTATGGACTTAGTCCATCATGTTTATTGTCTGCATCAGAGGACGACTGTTTATTTCTGTACCATTTTGTATGTCTAATATTTGACCTTGTTTGTTTGGAGACAATTCTGCAACCATTAGATTTCATTATCAGAACACAGCCCATTTAGTATAACTCCATATCAGCCCAGGAGCAGTCATGATTTGGTACTTCATCTCTGTGGTTAGTGCTTATAAATTTTTGAATGCTTATGTAATAGTATACTCCAGTCCTACAAAACAGATTTCGTTTGCTGTGTTCAATCAACTCACCCAGCTTTTTCTTGCATGTTATTTTATTGGTTTGCTCTATAGTTTGACTTTTATATTCAATGGATCAAAGGAAAGAAAGCTTTCTTTACTGTCTCTATACTATTTTTTTTCCCATCAAAATATGTTAAAATCCTAAGTTTTTGTTTTATTTTGTTTTTGGGGGGTGTGGGGGGGCGTCCTATTATTAAGACATATCTAGAGAAAACACTTGGATTTCATTGAGGTCACTATCTTTTTTTTTTTTTTTACTTAAAGTATAGCAGAAACATGACAGATTTTAACATTCAGAATTATATCAATTAGTTATTCTCCTCCAGTTAACATTACTTACTTATTAGAAATTGTTTCAACATTATTATTAACAGGAGGACTGTATGCAATATGAAGTCTGATGTTCTTGGTTTTAAGATATGCTTATGGACTGCAAAAAATTGCTTCAAAGATAGGGCACCCTTTCTCTGCTTCATATAATGATACGCAAGCAGCATATAGATGTGTTTGTCTCCCCCAAAAAGGAAAGGATGTTGACATGTAAGATATGCATCCTAAATATAACATTGCATATTTATGTCTTACTGAATTAAAGAACCAGAACATTCAGGAAATAAAAAATTCCACGCACATACATACTCAGAACGCCATATTAAATTCACTGATGTCATCAACAGATGTTTCCACTGCTTATCCCTATGACTTCGTTCACCAAGTACTCAAGAAGCCTTCAAGCAGAAGATTTCAAACAAGAAATGTTACCAAAGAAACCAAAAGTCAGGCTTCCACACCACCACCACCACCCCGCCCATATTCAGATAGCTGCTCTTGGTCAAACAAGTTCACAAAAGGGGTAAGAGGTTCTCAGCTCAGATTTGACTAAATGCAGAAGCACCGTTTACAAAGTGATAAAATTGAACTCTCAAGATGTGACAGTTTCTTGGGGATGAAGACAGAAATATCTGGATAAAAATAATAAACATCCCCAAACAAATAATAAAAGCCTGTACCTGTCTATTATCAATAAAAATGAAGCCTAAGCAATCAGACTTTAGGCTGTTACTGGAGAACTCTGCATCCAGGTCCAAACTGGATTGCTTAGGGGAGGAGTTTGGGCTCAAGAGAGTGCTTATATTGGGCGCTGGACACACAAATACCATCAGCACTTGCACGTCTCAGGCAAACTGCAGTCCATCCTCTAAACCATACAGCAGCATACCCACAGTCCTAGGAACCTACCTGCCCACACCTCTGTGCTTACCCCTGATCTGACCTGCTCTTTGTCACCCTGCAACATCTATGCAGTGAAATGTGAAGTATCTGCCCAGCTCCTAAGGGACTTTTCTGGCATCATGCCTGATGCAGAGAGAAGGCAGCCGAGCCTTCTTTCTTCCAGCAGAGCCAGTTCAGCAGTCAGTTTGTGTAGGAGTTTTGTGGAAATGCCACTCAAACAACAGCACTCAGCTGAGACAGACCTTAACAAACCATAAGAATAAAACAAGCGGAAGACTCACTCAACAATTATGTATTATGTAAATTATGGGATTTACCCAGCTCCACAAGACCATAAAGCACACTTGCCTTAAAGTGCTCCCATGACATCTTTAGACTACAGGTCGTGCTACAGTCTTTATTTACACAGAACTCCATAAATTACAAAGCATGGTATTAAGCAAGGCAGGAGGAGAGCCCCACACTCCCAATTTCAACATCCACAATGAGGGGTGGTGAGCTAAATCAGGCCATTCAGGACATAAGACTAGACTTTATGAAAACAACTAATCATAGGTCGGCAGGAATCAGACAAATTAAAATGCAAAGTTGAGAACAAAATACAGAACATCCCCATGCTGCTCTGCTGTGACAAAACTGCAGGTGCAATGACAATGAACTAAAAAAGAAAAGACAAGGGGGATGAGAGACACAAAGCTGTTTTTTATTTAAAGGCAGTCTGAATACAGTAGGACACGGTGTAAGAGACTTTATGGATGTAACTTTGATATAAGTCTACAAATGAGGAGCAGTTAACAGAAAGTGATCGCTCATTTTATCTTCAAATAAAAGAAGCAGGTAGCACTAAAACTAAGAAGCAACAGGCTCAAACCAAGCTCTGTCTCCTCATATAATGTGCAATCAATCTATAAATTCCATGCCATAGGATGCTGTGAAAGCTAATATTTTGTATGAATTCAAGAAGTCACTGCACAATTTCAGGGCAGAAAGAGTTGCATAACAATACAAAGATTCTATTTCTAGCTAATGAAGCCTTGAATCACAAATTGTTGAGGGTTGTGAGAACGCACTGGAAAAGCATTCCTTGGTGTCTGGGTGACTGCGGGTTTAGCCTTCCCTGCGTGCTTCCCGAAGGCCACAGGTGGAGGCGGTGTGCCAGGCTAAGTGAACTCTTGGGCAGATCCCCGGCTTTTTTTCCCAAACCACAGCCATCCCTAGAGCTTACGGTCTGAGAAAAGACATCGCTGCGAGACCAGACCCCACAATAAGACCTTGCCAGCAATACCCTTATGCACATCAAGTCCCAAGCACATGTAAGAATACCAATACAGAAATAGTCTGTAGGGTATGCGGGCCACATGCTGAAGTTTACTAAATACGAAATTAATCTTAAGTTTTGCAGAGGGGCTTAAATAGCTGACAATAATACCTGTAATTATTTCACATGCTAATTAGTGATTCAGAAACATCTTAAAGCAACGCTCATTAATTCTTTGGGAAGGAAGAAATATAGTTTAAACTCCTTTCTGCTTCATTAAGATATGGTGATAACAGGTTACTTTGTCTAATTAACTACAAAAAAATAGTTTCCTTAGGTCCAAAAATCACTAAATTCTATGGAAGTTAACATTTGACTATAGCTGGGCAGGCAAAGAACAGAATTGAAAGGGACAGCAACAATGTCAAATCCTCTCAGGAAAACACCAGAAGTAGACAACCAATCAACAAATAAATTTAAAGAGACTTTTTAAACGATACTAAGCTAACCATTTTCTCTATATGTGGATCTCTTAACCTATACTTTTTTTTGGTCTTTCAACAGCATTCCAAGTTGAAAGGTGCTACTGATGATAAAACACTCTACAAACACCTTTCAAATTCTGGTGAAATGCATTTGTTATGCAACTATTTAAAATGCAGGTGTAGCTCCCAGGGGAAAAAAAAAAAAAAAAAGAGAGTGTCTGCTTTATTAAAGAGAATCATACAATGTGTGTTGGCAGTATTTAAAGAAGGTGGAATTTTTGTTGTCTATGTTGGGGAGTTCAAAGACCTCATACTGAATCTTTTCACAGCATAGGAACACTTTCTTGAAATTGCATTTGGTTTTGTTAGCAGCATGCTGGGATATTATTGAAACAGTGGGGAAAAAAAAAAACTCTGTTTCCACTGAAAAACAATGTTTAGAAAATTATTTTTAAAAATGTGTTAAGGGAGCAAAAATAACACGAGGAAGAAACTAGTGCATGTATTCCCAGTACCTTTTATGAGCTACGCATAATAATGAAGTAAAAAGACTGCACTGCTACCAGGTAGTTCCCTTTCACAGTAAAAGCTATAGGAGCAGACTGGGAAAACAAAACAAGATGAAAAGACACAAAACAAACAGAAGTCTTTGCATGGTGGCAGAAGTGTAGGTGTTCTTGCCGCTCAGTCTGGTACACTCTCCAGTATTGTTGATGTTAATTACTCAGAGACATTAAATCTTCTGTGCTAACTTCTAATCCCTTAAACATTCCTTCATGCAAATCTGATGACACACTTCTATCCAAACTCCGTCTTCCATCCTATTTTAAAAAAGGATTCTTCTTCTAGCAAAAAAAATGTGGGTAGCACTGAAAACATTTTTTAAAATCCTTGTCTAAATCTGAAAATCTCTTGAAGTTCGAACTTCTTCATAAACCAACACACATTTTTGGCAATTTCTGAAAAGGTTTTAAGTTATATATGTGAGAAACACTCCGTAGCCAATAACAACTTAGGCTCAGGCGAGGATCTCAGTGAAGTAGTAATTTATTCGCGATTGCAATGGCAGGCACCCCACAAGCAGGAGAGCGCACCCACTAGTTCCAAAACACAGTTTATACACTTTTTGATGACAGGACCCTCCCCTGTTTCCCCACTGGAGTGGGTAATCCAGGTTCACAATCTATCTGATGCTTCACAGACAATGCCTGGCCTTCAGTTGCCGGCCTGCTTTTGAGGTGGTAATGTTTTCTCCCCTTATCTGGCTTGACTTAACATAGTGATTTTCACCTGATTGCCCTAAGGAGTCTGGTTGTCTGCATTTTACGAGGTCACCTGCTGAGCTTTCTTATCACTGTAAGCATATCTCAATACCACATTCCTTCTAAACAATGTAACACTGCAAAAACAACATTTCTATTCCCACATATATTTAGGTGCAAGATATGTTTTTGAAATACGTGTGGCTTTTTTTCTAATCTGAAGAGATAAAGATTGAAAGAAGCACTTAAATCGGCAGTAGTTGCAACAAGATACTAACATTTCATGGCTAGAGACTAACAGACTTTCTATGTAATCTACATAACAGGCCACTTCAGCATTAGGGGCCTTTTGGAGGACAAATGCCACCAAAAGAAACACCATCAACATCCACGATAAACCACATCAGACTTATTTTACAATTCAAATGAGTGTGTGGGGGGGAAAACCAACTCTCTATTTCTTTTCCCCTTTCAGAAGGGAACCCAAGAGAGCTTCGTTCTGAAACCAAAATCAGTCAAGCAGGCTCTCACCCCTTCCCACCTCTGATTCCAGGGAAAATCCAGGGACGAGAACCTGCTGCAACTACATGCACAGATTTATTATTATTATTATTATTAATTATTTTAGTAACTCATGCTAGAACTTAGCCTGAACCATCTGTGTTCTCTTTCAGGTACTCTGCTTATAAAACTGCATGATAGGGAGGGAAAGCCAACCTGGCTTCATGCATCTCTCCCCAGACCCATCCCTCCCCCCCCAACCCACCCCAAAAAAACAAACACCCCCCGAGAACCATTCAGAAATCTTGGCAAAACCTATAAAACACTTCAGTGAAAATGCAGGTTTCCAATCAAATAAGCCCCTGTAAAAGAACAGCACTAAAAGTGATGCAGATTGCATTTCTTGGATTTTTTTTTTTTCCCTTCCATTATCAGAAGCTCAGTGTCAAGGAGAAGCTTCTGTTTAGGCACAGAATATTGCACTATTTTAGTAAAGCAGCAGCAACAAACAGGAAAAAAACAACACCTGTCTTCATGTGTGTGAATAGCAATACTCTGGTCATTGTTATCTGGATAGGAGGAGATAGCAGAATCAAATTTTCTCTGTAACTTAAAATGCAATATTTACTTTGTTCCTTTCTGATTTTCTGTTGTCTACAGATACAGTTAGGTAATGCCCCATCATTTTCAAGGCTGTTGCAATGTTTTAAAGACAAAGCAATAAGGTTTCGTCTCTAGATTACTGAGAATCAAGTAGGAATGTTAAGTGCCCTTAGCTACTGATAGTAGCTCCAAAATTCAAATAAACCATGCAAACTCCAGAAGGAACTTACAGCAATAGAATTATGAAGCTACAAGTCAAGATATCACCTCCATTACAAAAATCTTGTGTAGCCTTGAGAAAATTATTTAACTCATTAACTAAATATGGCAGGCAAGTTGGGTAGGTGGGAAGGGAAAAGATCTTTTTGACAGTTTTCTTCTCATGTACCTTTACAACTAATTTCCTGTTCTTTCCCACCCTTGTTTTCTTATTTACACCCACACTCTGGTTAACACTTAACATGCCCATCACCCTATGTCTGTCAAGATAGATGCAGCCAAGCATCAGGCTTCTCCCTGACGCCACAGGGCTATTTCTACAGGCAAACACGGACACTCCTTATCATCCAAGCAGAAGGGTATGCAAGACCTGCAGAGGTGAAGGCAGGACTGCCATTACTGTCTCTTTGCCTTCCCTCCTTTCCACAACGAGACAAGGTGTGCATGTGCTGAAATTTGATTGCTTCCTTATTAACTGAACACAGCTAAAACCTGAAATACGTTTTACATTGAGCACTAACTCAAAGTGTCTTTACTAACAGCTTGAAGTTTCTATCTTTATCTATCCATATTGTACTCAAAGCAACATGATTTTCTACAATTCTGTTGAAAACTGCTTTCTACAAAGACATGCAACTCCATCAGCTTCTCCTGCTGGTATAAACAGCCCCAGGAACCATGTCAGAAGACTTCAGACTTCTGTCAGAAAGTTGATTTTTTTTTTTTGCTTTCCTGTTTTGTTCGTTAAGAACGGAAAAAAAAAATGGCAATTGCTAGCGTTAACTATTCCTCTACTGTCACTATGAAACATCGCTAGTATTACTCTGAAAATGGGCAAAAATCCTGTTCCAAACACCCACAAAATTGGACTGTACACTTCTCATAGATGTGAAACAATCAGCTTTGAAACAAACGTTTTGAAGTTTTCAGGGATAAGCTAGTATGGGGAGGGGGGGAAATTCCGTAGCAAACACATCACCGTCTGTTTATCACATGATCAACAGGGTTGACATTACAAAAAGGAATCCCTCCTGCTCTTTTTATACAAGTCCAGAATATTACGTGAAGTTTTCATTTTGGCAAACCTTTTGCGATTTACTGTGAGACTCCCATTCTGTGGTTGCACAGGCATGATTACACAGCTCCATGTTTCTTCTCCATTTAACAAAACAGAAACAAACGAGGTCATAACTTACAAAGTGAGTGCCACCTGTCTGGAGTAAAACTACTGAAATCCAGTTGTTCTAAGCAGATCAGAAAGAGCATTTATACTCAGCTTTCTTAGGACACGGATACATGAGCACTAACTTTTGGGAGTGCTGAGCTAGTATGGCACTATTACAGCACTGGAAACTAATGTTACAGAGTTCACCTAAGAAAGCCTGGTGTAGATCTACCATTCTGAAATGGAAGTTCAAAATCAAGAGTTTGATTTATTCTCCTCTTAATTTAGCTTCACAACATAGGTTAGTTAATATTTCTCAAATTCAGCCCAAACTAGAAAACAGTTAGTCATCTCATCATTTAGTATTAGCTGACAAGATATTTAGCTACAAAAATACCTGAAAATCAGACACACAAAAAAAATGCTCTGACTTCAATTATAGCACATAACACTGCTACGCCACCATCTTATGTCAATCATTTTCTCAGTCCCCATGCTAGAGGAAAGTTTTATTGCAGCAAATGCAGTTTAATAACGATCACTTTAAAGAAGTCCTATAAGTTAAAGGATGGGGGGGGGGGGAATTCTGTGCTACCATTGAAGGTATAATGTTCACACTTACGTCACCTCTCTAAGTAGTGTTAGTCCTCTAAAAGGCATTCAGTTGTGTTTTTATTGTGTTTGTTGTTTTTTTTTCCCCAAAATGAGTGATTCTTAATGTTGCGCCATAAGACGTGACCGATAATGCTCAATTGTTGTCCTAAACTAGAGAAATATCACCAAGTTCACAGCTTGCTTAGAGAAAAAAGCCAAAAAGATACTTGAGAAGGAATAAATTAGGAAGATTAAGTCCACCTACAATTATCAGCATACACTTTAGTGCACATTTTTATCCCAGCACAGGGTAAAGGAGACAACATAAGTATTATTTCTTTTTTTGTAAAGGTTTCCTCAAACAGAGAAAAGCATCCTGGTTTTCAGTATACAAGAAACTAAAAGCATTTTAAAGCCTGGATTGTCACTGAAACCTCTAATCATCCTGAGCAGGCCCAGATCACATAGCCAAGTCTTTATTCCTTTTCTTCTTTTTCAATATCCCTACTATATATCAGACATAGTTCTTTGTACCAAGAAAATCTCATCTTTCCAAAGTAGTTTCCTTTGTCATTGTTATTTAACTAAGAACAAAATATATGTGGCGAATGACCTTTGTGCTGTGCAATCTCTCTAGTCATGTAGTCCTCAGACAAGTGAAATAACTGTTTCCTTATTTATAGCCTCCAATTTCAGTCAATTTTGGTGCATTACATTCCTCATATATCTTTTTTCCCCTGAACATAACATGGATTTGTCTAAAGCTTCACTTGCAGCTGAGCTGCAAATATTCTATTTAAGGGTACTAATCAGATCCTTATTTGTTGCAATAGAATATGCATTTAATTTACTACACAAGCCATGTGGAAAAAAAGATCCTGTTTTTAAAATTTTCCTGCTATCTTTTCCAAGCAGGACCAAGCAGAAGATTAATGTGGAAGTACAGTGACTTTCTTCCACTATCATCACTTCAGCCTACTGAAGGTCTCCTGGTTCAATTGCATAACTGGCTAGAAAACACATGGGTGCAAGTTTAGAAATACTGATGAAAGATATATATTTAGACACGTCATTCATTATGCACAAGGCATTTTTTCTTCTTCTGAAGTATATTCAGTAAGACATCTTCTCAGAGGTACAAGGAAGTGAGAAACAGAATGAAACATTGTTAGAAGGATTTTCATCAACAGCAGACTGAATTTTGACCTAGCTCCTTAAGATGCATTATATTACCAGAGAGAAAAAAACAAACCAGGAGAAAGACCTCCCTTACCTCTCTCTCTAGCCATGCTAGTTCTTTTCTTCCTCAGCAATCTGCATCTTTGATCATCTTTCTAGAATGAGATAATGAACTTGTGTCTGTGAAGCACAGGAGAGCAACACCCTACCCCAGGCAAGAGCTGTTGCCAGAGATATGGGACCCTGCTGATCAAAGGGCTGATTCATGGAAGTTTAAACTTAACTGGTTTTTGGTTGCTGGTCAAACATCCCTGCCTGTGGAGTCAGCCAAGACTTTATTTACTGCAGTTCATTACATGATGGAAGAAAACAACTTGATACAGGCCCTTGCAAGAAAGGCTGAGATTAATGTCCTCCAAGCAGAGGGCAATTAAGACTATTTAGATTGATTGTTAGTGATCAGTGTAACAAGTAAACATGTTGATTTAAAATGTGCTCAACAAAGCCTGATAAAAAGTAGTTAGATGTTTTCAGGAATAAAAATGAAATTAGCCAATTTTCAAGCTAATTTCTTTTGCTGGTGTTCTGGTGAAAGTTGTATTACATGAGAGAAATTAAAATTGAGAAAAGAATAATTAGATATCATTAAGATCTCGTTATCTTAGCAGGGCATTTTGAATTGAAACAGCAACAACAAAGTATTCTCAATGGTGTAGCAAATGCTAGGGGTATACCGTCTGTTAAAAACACTTTGAGAACTATTTAGAAAGTATCACCAAAACAATACAAAATGATATCAAACAGCTAAAATGAACAGTCTCAGTAATAGTAATACTTTTCACTTGTTCTATTGGACTTTGCATGAGAGCTTTTCACAGTATTTTACAAGCACCTATTTCATTTTTGAAATGGTTCTTGTACTATGTTGGTTGCCAGTTAGCACTGCTATGACTAAAAAACAACTGCTAAAGATGACAGTATCATAATAACTGCTAAAGAAGACAATCTTGTACTCCAAGGCCTGCATTCAAAAGACTAGCTAGGCCTCTCCGATAGTGAGCTAAAAGGCAGCTAGGCCTCACATAATCTTATGCCACTATTTTCTTCAAAGAAAAAAAAAAATCCTCTTAGACTTAGAGCATCCAATTAATTTTCTGTTTCCTAAAACTGTAAAAAAAAAAAAAACTACACCTTCCAGAATTAATCAAGGCCCCATACAGAGACAGGGCTGACACCACCTCTCAGGTGTCTCTCCTGACACATAGTTAAACCCTTGTCTTAGGCCTAGATTCTAGTCTATTCTAACAATTTAAATTTAAATTCTTTTCCATTTAAACAGAATAACAACTTGTAGCAAACCACATTTTTGATTAAAAGTTGCATTGTCACCCCCCAGTGCTTAAAATTGAAGCAGACACTCACCACAAGCCAGTTCTCAGTCCCACCCCGTGAACAGCCTTTGAGGAAAACCTTGACATTCCATCAGTAAAGACTCGCCGTTGTTCCATTTACAGGACAGCTCTCCCTCTGGAATCAGTCTCTTACTTATATATCTGCTGGATTCTAACCTCCTGCAAGGCTGCCCATATTAAAAATATCAGCATATACGCACTCTGGTGCCATTTTCTGAAGAATGCGGTTCCCCATGCATGCAGATAGGCCAGTCTGTTTTCTACAGGGTGAGATAATTAAGCACACTGCCAAGCAGCGCAGTGACTGCTGTCCCTAACCTTTTTTTTTGTGAAGTTTCTCCTCCCTTCTCTCTTAACAGGCATTTCTCAGACTCCTCATGAAAATTAAGATGTAACACTTAACATTGATTTTTTTATTATTTATTTGTTTAAAGTTTTGACAGTCTCTTCCAAAGACCACTCAATATTTGTAAGAAAGCCACAAAGCAGCTACTGCATGCCAGGGGGAAAATAATTGCGGCAGCTATAAGGACTTCATGGAAAACTGTACAGGAAAAGGAAAGCCCTAATGCAGTGTGTGGCAGCCTGTGACATGGACAAGCACGTTTTGTAATCTGTCTCTGCAAAGCAAGTCCCGGATGCACAAGCAAAATTAGACATTTTGAGTTGACCTCAAACTACAATTTTTTCTTTGCATGAAGTTATTATACTGCTGTTTATTGTCCTAAGTGAGGGAAGAAATTCGCTAGCAGGCAGCACGTTATTATTTCGTTTCCACTTCTGTGCTGTTACTTACATAATTGAATTGATAGCACTTCAGTAAAGTCCATCATAATAAGCATATGTTGCATTAACATATCAGTCAGATACACTGGTATCACTAGACAAAGGCATCATGTTCCTTATCTACATTCTGTTCCTCATTCATCCATAATAATTTATTCTCACTAGTAATTAAATGGGACATACACATATTGTCCTGTACATTGTAATTAGATATAATTTGATTTGATTTTTGCTTCCCCACAAGACTGTAGCTAGATGCACAATTATTGAGAAATATAATTTTGAGAAATCTAACACTCCTGTAGAAAGTTAACCTTCCTTTGGATTCATCTCATTCTTTCTATATACAGTGGGTTTTTCACCTATTTCAAACTAGAGTTGGGAGAAGAGGTGCTAAGGACTTGGCTTTTTAACTAAAGCAAAGCAAATACACACACTAAAAAATCAAACCAAAAAAAAAGTATCTTATTTTCATCATTCTTGTTACAGGAAAATATGCGTGTGATTTACCTGCAGACTGGAATCTGGCAGAAATTATTTTTGATGTTATTTTCTTTGTCAGATACTGATTAGTGGGGGGAGGGGGGAAGTGCCAAAACATAATTGCTTCAATAAAACACTCAGAATATTTTTCATGATTTTTTCCCATGGAAACCATTCTGGTCAAGATCTGGGAAGAAATTTCTTAAAGAGCTCCACATTGGAAACTGAGTTTCATCACATTTCAGGTGAGGATAATAATTACATGGAGAGTAGTAATCCTTCAAATTGAATTCTTCAAGCATTACTATTAGAATAGACAAAAAGTGAATCTACTCCAAAACAGTTGTAGTGATGATCAGCATGATCATGGTGATGTGGGAGACGTGATCACATCATTGATCCACCCAAATGGAACAGCTCTTGATGGAAAGACTAAGAAAAATCAGTTAAAGAATACCAACAATTTGGTATTAAGAACATTTGTCAGAGATTTGAAAAGCTGATTAACAGTCTTGGCACGACTACGAGAGATGAGATTTCAAATAATTTCTCCATTATCTGAGTTCTCACAGTAGTTAGTTACCATCTGACATAAAATTGCTCCGAAAAAAGCTTCACAAATACTTGCTTGTCCCAAGACAGTATGAAAGCCAAGCAAAAACAAATGTCAAAAACCTGCAACTGTCTTTGCTGGAGAGGAATTAACCTTTAACACATTTTCTGCTACTATTTAAATGGAAAATTGGCATTCTTAATTACTATAGTAAAAATAAATGAATTATGAATGAGGTTTGGTTTTGTTTCATGTGGTTAGGATAAGTTCCACGTAAAATTATGAAGTTCTATATGAAATTATCATAAAGAATGCAAGAGACTAAGAGATTTCACTAGCAATGCACTTTACGTACAACTAGCATAAGACTGATATCCTCATGAATTGGCTATGTGCAATAACTTATATCTTATTATATCATATATCTTGCCGAGGCGACCGGCTCCGGGGCAGACGCGTGCTGCAGCGGAGCGCGGGATTGGGACAGGCAGGGCTATTTTTCGGGCATCGAGCCTACGTGACGGAGCCGCCAGGCACCGGCAGCCCTCGTGAGGGAGGCTGACGAGGCGTAGGCGGAGCCAGCAGCGTCAGCGACAGCTCCTCCCCCCGGCCGTTCAAAGGCAGCCCTTAGGGAGCGCGAGCGACCAGGAGCGCGGCGACCAGGTCCGGCAAACAGGGAGTGACGCGGCAGTTAGCGAGGCAGTGAGCGCGGGGACCCATCGTCGCTCTGTTGCAGCTGCCTCTCCCTTCCATGCTTGTAACCTGCTTGAGTAGAACCTGACCATGGTATCAACCAGGCAGAAAACCGTGGCCTCCGCATCTCGTGCGGCATCTCCAGCCACGGTCACCAGGGTGGCTACTCAGACGGAGGGATCCGGGAAACACGCAGCTGTCCAGGTCCTGGGCTGCAGAGTGTGCCCCAGCCTTCTGTCGGTCTCCGACAGCAGTGGTGGGTATGCCTGTGGGAGGTGTGCCCAGGTTGAAGAACTGCTCAGCCAGGTAGCGGTGCTCCGGGAGGAGGTGAACAGGCTCAGGAGCATCAGGGAATCGGAGATGGAAATTGACTGGTGGAGGTGCACTCTACCCTCTCTGAGGCAGGTTCATGAGCCTGCCACAGCACAGGCGTCTCCTGTTATGCAGAAGATGGAGGTTCCCTCCTCCTGCCAGGCAGCGGGAGGAGACCTAGATCAAGGGGGGGAATGGAGGCAGGTGCCTATTCAGGGTGGTAGGCGAGCCCTCTCTCTGCCCACCTCACCTTCTCATCTACCCTTAAATAATCGATATGAAGGACTAGAACAAGACAATCTGAATGACAAAGTAGATAAAAACCCGTCCCAGTTGGAGGGGGCGCCTAAGACAAGGCGACCTACACATCGCATTGCCACATCATCCTTCAAAAAAGAAAGAAGGGCTATTGTTATGGGGGGCTCCCTTCTGAAAGGGACAGAGGGACCGATATGCCGACCGGACCCAACCCGCAGAGAAGTCTGTTGCCTCCCTGGGGCTCGGGTGAGAGACTTCGCCAAGAAAGTCAAGCGCCTGGTACGGCCCACTGACTACTGCCCGCTACTGGTCTTTCAGGCTGGTAGCGATGAAGTAGCAACAAGAAGTCCTAAGGCGATCAAAAGAGACTTTAGGGATTTGGGGCGACTACTTAGAGGATCAGGGGTGCAGGTTGTGTTTGCCTCTGTCCTTCCGATAGGGGGGATCGAAGCTGAAAGGCGTGCTGTTCACATAAACTCGTGGCTTCGAGACTGGTGTGACCGGCAGAACTTTGGGTTCTTTGATCACGGGAAGGTCTATGCTACACAGGGCCTGATGGCACCGGATGGGAAGTGCCTCTCTCGGAGAGGGGTAAGGATCTTTGGTCAGGAGTTGGCAGGGCTGATAGATAGGGCTTTAAACTAGAGTCGAAGGGGGAAGGGGCTAAAACCAGGCACGCCGGTGAAAACCTAAGGGAAGGTATGCTAGAATCAGAGGGGCTGGGTGCCAGTGAGGTCCTTCGGGCAGATCCACAAGGTGCTGAGTGTAAGGAGACGTACCTGAAGTGCTTCTACACAAACGCACGCAGTATGAGGAATAAAATGGATGAGCTAGAAGTCCTGGCCCAGTCCCGCAACTACGACATCATCGGCATAAGCGAAACCTGGTGGGATGAGTCCTGTGACTGGGGTGTTGCGATAGATGGTTACAGGCTCTTCAGGAGGGACAGGCAGGGTAGGCGAGGTGGTGGGGTGGCGATGTATGTGAAGCAGGGGCTGGACTGTGTGGAACTTCAGGTCGGCGATGGCAAAGTTGAGAGCCTCTGGGTAAGGATCAAGGGACGAACGAATAAAGGGGATGTCGTTGTGGGAGTCTATTACAGACCGCCTGGCCAGGACGATAGCGCCGATAAATTATTCTTTACAGAACTAAGAGAGGCCTCGAGATTAACTCCCCTTGTCCTTATGGGGGCCTTCAACTTGCCAGACGTTAACTGGGAGTGCCACACGGCTGACACGAGCAAGTCCAGGAGGTTCATGAAGCACCTAGATGATAACTTCTTGGTGCAGGTGCTAACGGAGCCAACTAGGAAAGGTGCCCTCCTAGACCTGTTGCTAGAAAACAGAGAGGGTCTGGTGGGAGATGTGGTGATTGGTGGCCGCCTTGGTCATAGCGACCATGAAGTGGTTGAGTTCAAAATTTACGGTGACAGAAGGAAAAGTACCACCAAAACCTCATCCCTAGATATGGGGAAAGCGGACTTCAGGCTGCTCAGGGAACTAGTCAGCAAGGTCCCCTGGGAAACTGCTCTTGAAGGCCTCGATGTCCACCAGTGCTGGTCATTCTTTAAACGATGCCTCCTAGAAGCACAAGATCAGGCAATTCCTAAATATCGCAAGTCAGGCAGGCGGGGCAGGAGGCCGGCGTGGCTGACCAGGAACATTCTAATGGAGATTAGGCGGAAACAGAGAGTGTTTCGCTACTGGAAGGAGGGCCAGGTGTAATGGAAAGAATACAGGGATGCTGTTCGTGTTTGTAGGGAGAAAATTCGTGTGGCCAAAGCACACCTAGAGTTGAAGCTGGCTGTGTCTGTGAGAGAAAATAAAAAGGGCTTTTTCAGATATGTGAATGGAAAAAGGAGAACTAAAGAATACATAGGGCCGCTCCTTGATAGGGAAGGTCTCCTCACAGACAATGACATAGGCAAAGCAGAGATGCTTAACACCTTCTTCGCCTCTGTCTTCAATGCCGATGATGGGCTTCGGGACCCAGGGTGCCCTGAGCTGGAGGACCGGGACGGTGGGGATGACAAACTCCCAACCGACCCTGAACGTGTGCGGGATTTGCTACTCCACCTGGATCCCTACAAGTCCATGGGTCCGGATGGGATTCATCCCCGGGTGCTGAAAGAGCTGGCGGACGTCATCGCAGAACCTCTCTCAATTATTTTTCAACGACCCTGGGAATTTGGAGAGGTCCCGGTAGACTGGAAGCTGGCAAATGTTGTGCCGATTTACAAGAAGGGTCAGAAAGAAGACCCTAGCAATTACAGGCCTGTCAGTCTCACGTCAGTGCCTGGTAAAATCATGGAGAAGATGGTTCTCGAACTTATTGAGGCGCACCTGGGGGACAAAGCAGTCATTGGTCCCAGCCAGCATGGGTTTGTGAAGGGTAGGTCCTGCCTAACTAACCTGATTTCCTTTTATGATAAGATCACCCGTATGATGGACCAAGGGAAACCAGCTGATGTGATTTTTTTGGACTTCAGCAAGGCTTTTGACACGGTTTCCCATAGGATCCTACTGGACAAAATGTCCACCATACAGCTAAATAAAAACATCATACGATGGGTGAGCAATTGGCTAACGGGCAGGGCCCAAAGGGTTATGGTAAATGGGGCTGCGTCAGGCTGGCGGGCGGTCACCAGTGGGGTCCCTCAAGGCTCCATTTTAGGGCCAGTACTTTTCAATATTTTTATAAATGATCTGGATGTAGGAATAGAAGGTATTTTGAGCAAGTTTGCTGATGACACCAAACTTGGAGGAGTTGTGGACTCGAATGAGGGTGGAAAGGCCTTGCAGAGGGATCTGGATAGGTTGGAGAGCTGGGCGATCACCAACCGCATGAAGTTCAATAAGAGCAAGTGCTGGGTCCTGCACCTGGGACGGGGAAACCCTGGCTGCACGTACAGACTGGGCGATGAGACGCTAGAGAGCAGCCTAGAAGAGAGGGATCTGGGGGTCGTGGTAGACAGCAAGTTGAATATGAGCCAGCAGTGTGCCCCTGGCGGCCAGGAGGGCCAACCGTGTCCTGGGGTGCATCAAGCACGGCATCGCTAGTAGGTCAAGGGAGGTGATTGTCCCGCTCTACTCCGCGCTGGTGCGGCCTCACCTCGAGTACTGTATGCAGTTCTGGGCACCACAGTATAAAAAGGACATGAAACTGTTGGAGAGTGTCCAGAGGAGGGCTACGAAGATGGTGAAAGGCCTGGAGGGGAAGACGTACGAGGAACGGCTGAGGTCTCTGGGCCTGTTCAGCCTGGAGAAGAGGAGGCTGAGGGGAGACCTCATCACAATCTACAACTTCCTCGTAAGGGGGTGTCGAGAGGCAGGAGACCTTTTCTCCATTAACACCAGTGACAGGACCCGCGGGAACGGGGTTAAGCTGAGGCAGGGGAAGTTTAGGCTTGACATCAGGAGGGGGTTCTTCACAGAGAGGGTGGTTGCACACTGGAACAGGCTCCCCAGGGAAGTGGTCACTGCACCGAGCCTGTCTGAATTTAAGAAGAGATTGGACTGTGCACTTAGTCACATGGTCTGAACTTTTGGGTAGACCTGTGCGATATCAAGAGTTGGACTTGATGATCCTTAAGGGTCCCTTCCAACTCAGGATATTCTATGATGTTAAAAATATTCTGTGCTTTGTATAATACTATCATGGACAATATGATTTTCAGATATTAAAATATTTGCAGTGGACATTCATTACAGAAAGACAATTTTGAAAAGAAATCCTATTCAGGCCATATGCATATGCAAAGTATCTGCCACTTTGATTTAAAATAACTAGTGTTCCCAAAATAAATCTTGCAATGCTTTTAGAGAGGAATTTTTTTTTTTAAAGAAGTGGTGCATGACTTCTTTCCCCCCCCCCCCTCTAAATGAGTGTCCCCATTCTGTCAAGTTCTGCTTACAGAATTCTGCTAGATTCACAGTATTAGATATCAATTGCCGGTGAAATTAAATTTACTGTTGTGAAAATTTTGGAGATAAACGAAAAAAAAAGAGGGTAGAGAAAAAGAGAGAGGAAAACCTTAGGACGTTATTTTTACCCATGACATCAATTGCTATTTGTGTACCCCTGCTAATATCAATCTAAGAAAAATGCATTTCAGTAACACCTTTGCCTTTCACCAACAGCATGAACTCACACAGTCCAATAAGAAGATGGACACTTTTCCTTATAAGATTAAGTTTCAATTTTAGATAAAGCAGCTGGCAAAGACATGCAGGATTGATTTTCAATGTTCAACTCCTGAATCAATACTTCAAAATCTAAGAATGCAACCATAATTCTCAAGGCATGCAAATCAAGCAGTTCTCACAACCTTCAGTTGCTGGGACTTTCAAAAACACGGTTCTCCATATTAGAGTGCAGTAACATGTCTTCAGGTACTCAAAAAAAAAACTGAACTAGCATTTACCACGCTGAGTGCCATGACCATCCTTCCCACATTTCAGGAATTGAGCTACGCATGATTCAGTTGACAGAGAGTGAGAAAGATTTAATTTTCACAACGATTGAAAAAAAATATAATGCAGTAGGAATGTCATGAGTTCCTTTCATATCCTTAAAAAGTATTTAAAATCAAATCTGGCTTAATGTTTATATCTAACTTCATTTGCATCTGTTACACAATAAGAAAAGGACATCGAGAAATTCTTTTTCCACCTATCAAGCACCATTCACTAGACTCAATAGTGTTAAAAATTAAAGATGAATGAAGACAATGCTGGATGATGTTCCTGTGTTTCCATAGTTACCTCATTTTTTTGACCAGTAATAGAAACATGTAAATAGGCATAATGATTGTTAAGTTCAGCTGACAGCATGTTTTCCTGATATAGGCAATAGTGGTCACACACCCGCAGTTTTTCACAAGAACTTCCAAAATAACCATTGCTTGGGAACAAATCTCTTTTCTCATTCAACCCCCACTTCTTCCTGTGTTGTTGCAGGTTACAGTACAGGTTCAGAAAAGAGCAGGAATCCTGCATATCTTACCAATCTATATGACATCCCTGATTCCTGTTTTTTCCTAGAACCATTCATCATTTGAGGCCTACGTTGGTTTTATCAGCTGACAAAATTCCTGCACATAACTCTGCTATCCGCTCTACAGAGATATCTTTCTTTCATTGCCCCACATGCAAAGGTTTTGCCCCCTCGTCGTGCCTGATCCACTGCTGTCGCAAGCACATCGCCTCCTGGTTGGGATGCGATCTATCAGCAACTTGAGCAAAAAGCTTTCTGAGCTTTCTTTTTGTGCCAATTGGGTTTATGTTTTTGCCTTTAATTCTGAAAAATATTTTTCCCACACAGAAAAAAAACACAATGCAAGAGTAGAAGTTACAAATACAAATCATTACTGTACTTTGAAATTATGAAGGAGAAAAATGTCAGGTTCCAAAGAGAAGGGAGAAGAGGAATAATCCAGCAAACACATTCCTGAAAGGGGAAGCTGAGACCTGGAAAGCACGCATGGTCATGTAATCCTGGGAACATCTCTATATCTGGTGCTTTGTGTGGAATCTTACAAAGCTCGCATGTAACCGCTAAGCTTTTTGCTGGCACTAGAAACAGTGAACCACTGGGCTCCACTTGTGTGGAAATAGCTTAAACATGGTGTCAGAGTGCTTCAGAAAACTGTAAGTGCTAGAACCTGTTTTAAATGAGCAAAGCTTAAGGTATTGTAAACACCTCCAGCTGGGCACCCAGTTCAGCTGCCTTTATTGCACTGCAGTACTGAGTAACAGAATCAGTTTATGGCTCTGTATTCCTTCAGTAGCTTGTACCCTTAGCTACCATTCTCAGTGCTGTGAATCCTATACCACTAGGATGCATTTTACCGCATTTTATGTGCTGAAGTTTTATTACAGATGCAGTGGAGGATACGAAGCAAGATACAAGATTATGACAGATAGCAGATGAAAAATAGAGCACTATTTTTGTAAACTTGGAAAAAATGCTTTAGAGAGATAATTTAGATGCAAGTGATAGGACTTCAGTTGTCTTTCTTCAGAATATAATGTGACAGCAGAGACAGAAAACCAAATTCAGAGATAGTGTTCCATTCCACTGGAACCTGCACTAATTAATTAACTTACCATGAATTATTCACCATAAATTAGGTGAACACTGTGGAGGGTCCTAAAAACTCTGCATATATCACACACAGATGCTTTACTGTGCCATTTCCTACCCTGTGCTTAGAAAAGGCAATAGGACACCATATTAGCATGAAATTCTGACACAACAACTTCTGTTATTTTAGTTGCAGCTGCTTGCAAGCACTGCAATGCAGACATTCTTACTGAATTTTGCAACAGAAAATGTTATTCTAATTGGATGCTCATGTTTTTAAAAAATTTCCTTTCTGGTTTCCATGCACCACATTCCCAACTATAGCCATACCACAGAGTCAGGCTGAAAGGGATTAGATGACCTCTAACTACTTGGTCCACTAGCACAGTGACAAAAGCTACAAACCTAAGCCACTTCTTAATGTTCTTTAACAGAAACAGTTACGTACATCAAGTCATAGTAAAAGATTCTGCCTCTCTACAAATTGATCAACATGGATGGTAATTGCACGAAAGCTTAAAAGATTATTATTGAATATTATTATGCTTCTTATCTTATTAAGACTCACAGGGTAATCTGGTAGGCAACAGTGTCCTATGAACAGAGTAAAAAAATTATACCCCAAAACCATGGCAGTTTCTTCTGTGAACTAGCCTGCTGTTAGCCCAACCGTTCTGTTGTTAGTAAAGCTTCAGGAACACCCTCCTGTGCCGGCACACAATCTGTTCAATTCAATCAACAGCCCTCCACACAGTTCCTGTTTGTCACCCTCAGTAACAGAGGAAACTAATTTTGTGCTCCATTTGAAAAATAGATTATGACCCAATTACATGCTGATATTTTGGATGAGGCTTCCATTTCACATCTAGGCAAAAAAAAAAAAAGGCAATTCTTTGAAATCTTGGTCAATAAAATTCTAGGTAAATGCTAAACATAGGAAAGCATACCGTGACAGAAAAATGAAACAATACAGTATTTGAAAATAGACAGCAACAAAAGAATTGCTGACAGCTGTTTGTGCTACTTTTAATTTAAGCATTGTGCTTAGCTGCACATTCACATAGTTGCTAAATGAAAAGTTTGCTGTGAGAGTTTATGTCTATGCACACCTCAAAGATTATCATGTTCAAAAGAAGAACGTGAGATACAATACTATCTATGAATTGCTAATTAAGTTCAGCAGTTCCACGTTCCAGTTTTATCTTGTAAAGGAGACAATATTTATTCATAAAGATATAACTCAGAATTAACACCCCTCCAATTGTATAAATAAAGACACACAACAAAATAGAAAGTACAGCCATGCTGTCCCCATGGGCTCCTTCATTTATCATAGAAATGAGACTGTTGGGAAGCATTTCTTTATGATTATTGCTGATATACCACTGCACTGATGTATGAGCCAAGAAGCCATTTAGCCACGTCAGCATACAGTGCTAGCAGTAATAGAGCCTGCTTTTGTACTGGACTTCCGCAGTACCAGTACAGTGCCACATTAATGACTTTTTAACAGGAAAGGGATCGCGTCCTAGCGGAAAGTCAGCATACACAGTACCTCTCTGTGCACCTAAGACAAACATCCCCTATTTATATTCTTTATTTAGGTAAGGATATGTCAAACAGTCTTTCACTGATGTTTTCAACATAGAGTAGTTCTGATAACAGCTGGAATCCAAGGACATATTTTTTTTTCCCCTCGTACACCTAGGCGATTACAAAAGCTCATAGAGTTCTTGTCCTCACAGCGAGTATACTACTCTGTGAAGCAGTAACTGCTAAACATCAAGTCTTAAAGAATATACAGTCTAGCATACTAGCTAAGAACATAATAGCAAGATGAGGCAGCAGTGGACAAGAAGGCAGGACAATCAAGATAATGATTTATGTCTCAAGTATTTGGAGTCAAAACCCATAAAGCATCTGGTACTTCAAATAGTCTGTAGTGGAAATGGGAAGCAGCCATTCAAAAAACTCTATTTTGTTCCACAGCACTCAGAGCTGATCCCTCTTTTCTTTGAAGAGTTCCAGCTCTGGGTACATCCAGGTTGTTTCTGCCTAAACAAACGAGTATTGATTGTGCTGTACGTTAAAAGTCACTCAAAGCAGACTTCACAAAGAATAGTGCACTCTAGCATAAGCTAGAGTGTAGAATAATTGCATCCTTTCTCAGTATGACATTATTTCTTTTTCACCAAATGTGATTGCTTGGGAGCCTTTGTCAGACTATTACTGAGTAAATCTTTCTAATCAAGGATTCACCAATGAGCTCACACAAACAGTTTTGCAATATTTATTTCTTCTAGGATGCAAAGAATGTATCTTGTAACTAAATTATCACATAGACTCCCTACAGTAAGCAGAAGGAATGACATTTTACCTACAACTTTGCAGCAAAAAACAAGGATTGGCATGACTGCATCAGCCAAGTAAGGGCTATGACAGACTTAGTAACATGGAGTAGAGAGGTGCAAGATAAACAGTGCTACAAGTGCTTTTTGTCTATAGCTGAATTGGTTTTGTTGATAAGAAACAGCAGCAAGTAGAGGAAGGAAAGAAAGGTTAGAAAGCAAGAGAAAAGTATGAATTTTACTTTTTAGCCCAGAAGGTTTGGTAGCATTCAGGTCTCCATCAATCCTACCTTCATTAAATGAAGACATAACACCCAAACACATCAATCTTCTTTCCTGTCAGAGGTATAAACAACTGAAAACATGGGCTTATCTTCAATTAGCAGAACTAGGCAGATAAAAAAAATTATTAGAACAGAAAGGATATAAATGAACTTTTTCAGATTTGCAAAATATTAACACTACTCTTACTGATATTTTTCATTAGATCAGTCAAAATGTATCCAAAGAAATAACAAACATTGTCAAAATTATGTTATCGTGTCTTATTTAGTATATTTCCTTACAAAAAGGGGAGACCTATACTTCCACATGGATGCTGTTGAAATGTCAATTAGTTCTAATGATATAATGTTTGGATGATTCAAATTCTTTTCGTCCACATGTTCTTTGAATATTCCATCTACAGCTTTTACCAGCATCTTTCTGGCTTCTTAAGGTAAAATTAAATGTATTTTACAGAAGTTGCCTGTAAGGGCTAGAAACAAAAAGAAGCTGTGGTAAAATTGCTAACTTTATATACAGTATTCACTGTATTCAGAACGTCCTTCTACACACAGTGAAAACATCCTATAATCCAGTTGTTTCTTTTCTTGGCTAAAACAATGATTTGAAATGTTTTCAGGCTTTAAAGGCACTATTTCAATAGCTGAATTGTCTAACCTTTTCATTTAATTTTGTGAAAGAAACATGAACCTCCTGTTGAGTTATACTAAATGAAAATGCCAACTGAAAAGTCACTGAAAGAAAAAATCTTTTACTGAAGTTCATACGCTGTAGAGGCTTCAACACAAAAATAAAATAGAAAAAGAAGAAAGAAAAAATGCAGTATTTTTCAAATACAGCAGAAGGCAATCTACATAGACATGAAAGCCAAGATGAGAAAGGTGTTTTTTGTTGTGTTTTGTTGTTGTTTTGTGTTAGTTTTTTTTATTTATTTATTTTTTTAACTTGCATATCTATTAGGTTTAAGTTTCCTGAAGCTCCCTAACTTAAACAGTGTCCAATTGTGTTACCTGGAAAGACATGGCAGCTTTTAAAAATTAAACTGTCACCCATGTCTCTGTTCAGTTTCTCCCTGCATGATTGAATTGCTATATTCTAACCTCACTGTTTATGGAAAAAGAAAAATCTGTTTGTAACAGCTGCTACATTTCATTTCAATATTTAGCCAAGCATTTTTTTTTTCAGGACAAGGGGTATTTTTAGAAGTTATTTTACATAAAAATGGATGCTGTATATTTCATGAATTGGTCCAAGCTCTGTTTTGATAAATTACAGAAAAGAAAAAAAAAAGCTTTTACATGTATATTTAGGAAAAATAATTTCAAATTGAAATAGTGAAAAAATCAGCAACTTCTATCCAATTTCCACTACATAAATTAAGGGTTCTGATGTTTATGGGGTAGGGTGAGGATTCTCTATGTTGAGTAAAACATGACCTTCAGTGACATGAACAAGGCATACCATTCACCTTTGCACTGAAGCCATCATAACTTCAAGACTCACACCAGGACTACATGAATGGGCAGTCACAGCACAGGTTTAGTAGGTGCAAAAAAAGTGACTGCACAATGGAAAGCACTGAAGCAGAACAGAGAAGATGAAGCAAAACGTCAGCCTTCCAACAGCCTGCTCTTTGGCCGAACTCCAAGCAATGTGAATTGTTCCCACTACTTGACATCACCAGGCCACCCTAGCTGTCCTTGGATGTATTCATGAAATTGAGTGTGACAGTGGGATGTGACAAAGTTGTAACTCCTACTCTGCCTTACAGCATAATCAGACAGCATGAGAGATGCAGAGCCGGTGTTCCTTTTTCCACCTTCAGCTGTGGTGTGGGGAATCCTTCTGTACATTTATTATACAGTAAACAGATGAAATTACAGATGAACACAAACCTCTTGAAATAGATTCAAAGAGACAGCAGATTCATTTCTTGCCTGGCACTAGGAAGAACAGCAAGTTACTATATTGTTTCTTTTCTGACCTCAGGAAGATAAAAATGCTTGTTACCATAACTACACCAACTCAAAGAAAAAGTTCTTTGTCTCCTATACTTATGATGCAAACAAAGCAGAAACTTTTTTTTTTTTTTTTTTGAAGATGCTTAACACAGCAGGACAGGATCAAAGTGTGAAGGTCTGTGGCTGGCCAGTGAAAGTTTCAGAATGGCTCCAACAAATACTCAAAAGCATAAGTGGGAGTGACGCCATGCTTTTTAGATACACCTCTGTTTTATAGTACCTGCCACCTATTATATGAAAGGGTAGCCAATAGTTACCCCCAAAACATCCTTTCCATGCTTTTGGCACCAACTATTTGCCACTGAAAACAGAAGAGAGGAAACCTGTCAGAGTAGAACTTGTGTGAAGTGCTCACTGGGTCTTTAATAAAAAAAATGAATAAATAAATACAAATTTAAAAAAGGACATTGCTTTCCCTAAGGGTCACCAAAAGTACATTTGAAAAAAAATGCATCAAGTGACTGGAAAGCAAAGATGTATCAGAACGATTAAGGAGGTAAGGAAATAAATGCTTTTCCAACTGCAGCAAGCCATTCAATAAATTTCAAGGGCCTGGACAATTGTTCACATGTATCCAAACTACACATACCAGAAGTCTTAGCTCTTGATTATAAATAAATCTTTCACACTGACTTAATGTCTAGTAGCCATTGCTTCAGGCAAAGAAGTACATAACAGTCTTCTTGAGAATGTGAAATGTAGTATAAGGAGAAAAATTTTTTTTTTTTTTTAATTGGCAGTCCTCTTTAGAGTAAACATTAGTTGTCTCATCAGCTGCTATTATGAGGAAGAATGTACTCCAAGTGCACAGATGTGTATCATGGAAACAAATTAGGCCTAAAACATTTTTTTCTCTTTTCATAAAAAGAACTAAAGAAACAAGACTGAATTATGCACTGATTTTAATAATGAACGATATTGGATGACATTTTTCATTTGACAGTGAAATTCCTTCCCAACTGTTATTTTAGCCTGTGATTTTTAGAGAGCATTAACCCACTGATAACTCCTATAACTCCTAACTGAAATTCTCAGAAATATATTCTGTTAATAATTTGATTTGCTCTTTGTTTTCACCTGAACTCTATGGGAGAAAGGGAAATACAATAGACGGTCTTAAAAGATTACATATTTTGTCAGCTAGATACCACAGACTAAAAGAGACGTCTTTTTAAGCTGATCATTCTCTTCCAAGCAAGCTCAGGACTCTCCTTTTATTCTAAAATAAAAGCCACCAGTGTTTTGTGCATATAGGAAACAAATATTTATAGCAAGTATTGCAGATGTGTAAGATTTACCCAAATCATAACCTTGGAGAATTAAACAATTTCAGAAGCAAAATCAGCTCCCAGTGAGACTTTCTGCTGCATTTCCCTAATGGGAAGGGCTCTGTAAGGTAAGGCAAAAGACACAAGGGGGTTTTTGGAAGTGGACCAGGAACACAGGAACACCACTCCTCCCAGAACCTCAAAGGCTGTCTATCCTTGCCAGCAAGATGGTGGCAAGGTCCAAAAAGATAACTCCTCATTAGAAGTCACAACTGAGCATAGGAGGGTATCACTGTGTTTTACTATGATTTCCTTTCTTTCTTCCCAGAAAAAGGATTTTGACCAATCGTTCATCCCTTTCTCATGTGTCAATTATAGCTGATCACTCAGTGTAACAGCCGCTTTCAGGGTAACAGAAATCCGAAGGCTTTAGTTCGTATTTAAAAAAAAAAAAGAGGACCACAAGCTTGCCACTTCTTCTAGTCTACCTGGATTCTTTTCATCTCTGGGCCCCAAAGTGATTTTATTCATATCAAAGCAGATGGCATTTATCAGGGACAGCAAAACTCACAAATGCCGTACTCTGTATGAAATCTGCATAAGAGGTTTACCTGTGAATGATGTTTGAAGGGGGGATCAAACTGATCAAGAGCCTGATGCAAATCAGAGCATAATAGCAAAGCAACCGTGTGGGGGAGAAACAACCTTACTCCTTACTCAAGTATTCAACAGTATAAAAACAAATATTCCTTCCAGTACTCCGACCCTTCTTGGCTGTGCTGAATGCAACAAGCTCCCAAAAAAGAATCAGCAGTTCACTGGATTGTTTCATTAGTAAATTAGGTATACCTATGTAATTCAACAGGATTTGTGACTTTCACCATCCTTTAAGAACTCCAAGAACAGAGCTACTGACCTTAAAGGAAGACACCACATGCGTTTTTTTGTTTGTTTTGTGTTTGTTTTGTGTTTGTTTTTTTTTAATTATAAAACTCAGGTTATTTTTATCTTTTTTGTTATATTAGAGTTTTGATTAGTAATCAAAGATTAACAGTTCATTTTAGAAACATATCCTGTTCCTTTACACATTTTAAAGTTTGCGGTTTTTTTTTTGTTTGATTGATTGTTACTTAGCAGTCATTTTCTTGGTTGCCCTATTTTCAGCTAGGATAGAGTTAATTTTCTTCCTAGTAGCTGGTATGGCGCTGTTTTCTATTTAGAATTAGAAAAATACTGACAATGATGTTTGAGCTGTTGCAGAGCAGCGCTGGCCCAGAGGCGAGGCCTCCCCAGCTCCTCGCGCTGCCCTGCCAGCGAGGGGCCGGGGGTGCCCCAGGAGCTGGAGGGGACCCAGCCAGGACAGCTGGCCCAGGCTGCCCAAAGGGATGTCCCACACCGCCCGGCCTCACGCTCAGCAATGACACGGGGGGAACAGGCCAGGGTAGGGCGGGCAGATGCTGCTTGAGGATGGGATAGGCATCAGTCAGCAGGCGGTGAGCAATTGCATTGTGCATCACTTGCTTTCTATATTTTTATCATTATTTTTTCTTCCTTTTCTGTCCTATTAAACTGTCTTTTTCTCAATCCACAAATTTTTACCTTTCTTTTTCTTTCTTTTGATACTCTCCCCCATCCCACTGCAGGGGCAGGGAGGGAGCAAATGGCTGTGTGGTGCTTAGCTGCACAACACATTGGTACACAGCACTGCTCTATGCTTTGAGTTAGGATGTCATTACAACATGAAGCAGAAGACCACCGTTTCACACTCTTCCCATTGCAGTTCCTTTTATTATAATGTTATTATCATAACAATGTGGGGAAGAAATCCTGTAAAGATATTCTAAGTATCCTCACTAAACAGTATGACGCAACTGCTGTTTGTTTTAGCAATGTATTAATATTTAAAAAAAAAAAATTCACGTTGTCCTTTCCCAAGTAAAACACAGATTAAACAAACTACTGTTGACAAAAGCATTTTTCTCAGCAACACTAGACATTACTTCTCTAAACAACATGCTTACAAAACATAGCTTCTCTACAGAACCTTCTGTCTAGCCAGAAGAGGTTTTTTTTTTTTTTTTTTAAACAACTTCATAATTTCTGCTTATGGCCCCAGTGAGAGCTTTGGGACCTTGGAGAAGTCATTGTATTATGAATACTTGTAATGAAAACTCACTGTTCTGGAATACGTTCACGTCCCACTGATGACCCCACACATTCTTTTTATTCATTGGGTAGCAGTATCTGCAAAGCACATTCAAAATTTTTCTGCCATGTGAAAAAGCTATCCTTAACTTGGGCTTCACCTTTCATACTATAAAAAGCACTCTTGCTCTGCTTCATTATGACTTGATTCCTGCCACTAAATTTCCCCCCAAAAAATGTTTGCAGACAGTAGCATTATGGTCCGATAGTATTAACCACAATTGTTTTGACTTCTGATAGATTGTTTAGAAAAGGTTACGCAGCAAAACCTTAGCTGAACATTCTTAGGCCTCCTTTAAATATTTTTTCCCTACTAAGTCTGTAAGATTTGAATCATTTCTTGAGAGGCTGCAACTTCCATTATTGTGCCATTCATGCTCCTATGCTTTTTACAAATTGGGCATCAAACTATAGCTTGTCTTTCATTTCCTTAGGGGGTCCTCTTCCCACCTCTGGTCTCCCCATCTGCCAAAGGCAATTGCAGCCCCAGGCAAGGTGGCAATATGTGCAGATGACAGAAAACTGTCTCTCAAGATCTTTCTCTTCAGTGCTTCAGGTAGGCCAGACTGTCCTAGCAACTCCCTTCTTATACAGTCCAAAAAAAAAAAAGATTGGGAACCATATTTTCATGTAATAAATTGGCATATCTGGTGATGCCTCTTTACTGAGAGTGGTGCTTAATAATACATTTTACTGTTTCTGAGAGCATTCTTTTCCACTTTTTTCTGCAAACCATGTCAGAAGTTCACAGTAAACAGGGAACAAAACCAATATTTTATTGAAATGCATTCTTCACCTCTCACAAAATATACATACGCACAAGAACAATAAGCATAACTATGTAGATGTCTGTGTATATATATATTAGTACCTTTTTTAACTAGAAAAATACGTTATTTGTGAAATAATTTATGCATGGCCATAGCAAAAGCAGGATTTGACAAACATTTGAAATAATTTAAACTAGATCTTGGCTGTGCTGAAATTATTTAAGCTCACAAAATTCAAATTTGACCTCAGTTTTTGCAAGTCTCACTGAGAAGTGTTAAATCAACGGAGCTCTTCCTGATTCCTTAGTAGTTAATGAAACAAATCCATAAATTCATCTATAGTATGATAAAATTCCCAATATAACCTATTATAAGTTTTTGAAATGTTGAAGAAACAAGAACTGGAAAGGTCAAAATATAGCATTTCTACAAGTAAGCACATAAATCTTTAAACATTCACCCTGACCAAAAAAAAAAAAAAAAGCCTAAATCCTGAGTCTGAAACATACTGGTAGAGCTACTGTCAAGCTATAACATTAATCTTTTTCACAAAAGGTTGCTTTTTAAATAAAAGATTAGTTTGGCAGTACAATTCAACTACAGCATTTTAAGCCCAGCATATTTTATAAAATCTTGTTATTTTACTGTAGAAGAAAAGATTGAAAACTGAAATTTGCGACACTGTCACAACTTAAGTAGAATAATTCCGAATCCACTTGTAGCCACACAAATATCAGGACAAATTTAAAAAAAAAAAGTTTAACGAGAAAATAAACAGCTGCAAACAACTAATATGCTGGTGAAAAATCTCTGTCCTTTCCTTCCTTATATGGATGCTGACTACCTGGAAAAATAGTGGCGATAATCCTTGCTTCTGCAATAAATCTGGCACCTGAGAACAACTGTGTTGTCTCATGGAAATCATCATCATAACATTCTACAAGTATTGTACGATACTCACTGAACATTAAGCTCCATTTTAACTTCCACCTAAAGGCCAATTTTCTTTTAGTCAAGGACATCTTGGCTGTTATTTGGACTTTAGGTTTCAGAAGCTGAAGGTCTGGACAGTTCAAAATAGAGCAAGCAAGAAACTAGACAGGTCCAGGGGAATGGAGCCTGGTACAGGTCACACTAGAAACATTTACTTGGTTCTCTGTCAGAGGATACTTCCCATGTCCTTTTTATAATAGTGTCTTCAGGTGACACCAAGCATGTTAGGCAAAAAAAAAACAATGTAGGAACCAAGTCAGACAAAAAACTTGAGAAGTCAGAAATTATACCATGGCATGGATGCTAAGTTTTAGACAAAACCAAAGAAAAAACCAACAGGAATGACTACAAATGAGTCATATGGTAGATAAAGAGCAGACAAGTCTAGTGCAAGATTGGGTCCTTCCTCAAGAGCCAGCCAACAGTAAAAAAATGCAGAAAGGCAAAAACTACCAAACGCGTCTGATCGACACCTTTTTGAACAAGGCCAGCACAACACTGACACCAAAAAGGATAGCTAGCGTTCAACAGCATTCACAGCTCTGCTAATAACTCATAAAGCAGACTTGGAATAAATATTAATGTAAGAAGGTTTGTACATGCATCTCCCTCAATCACTATATTCTTCCAAAACATGGTCCTTTCACTAGCTAGGCAATCTATCCAGCCATTTTCATTGTATTTATCAATGACAAGACAAATGCTGCAGTCTTCTCTAGGTCCCCAGAAAAAAAAAAAAAAAATCTGGCACATCTGAGACTGCTGACTTTTCCTCATATGCTCTTAATGAAAGATGAGCTGTTTCGTGACAAATTAAGATTTACCAAATTGCAACAGAAAATACTTGTGGATGCTACAGACTAATATCTTGATAGGCTGTAGCAACTTATTTGTGGTTCAAATCCATTGTGAATAACTAAATGGTTGCTGCTAAGATATGTTTATTTATATCCCACTTACAGCTGTTATGGAAAGATGCACTACTTAATGAAAAATCCACAGGATATCTCTATATTTAATTACTGTTTTCTAAAACTTCTGTGAGTGCACTTATGCAAATAACACTCCTTATATAACCTAATGTCTCAAATTCGGCAAAATGCACAGGCATGCATTTAACTGTTGAAATCACTAAACTGAGCTAGCATCTAGAGGTGGGCAAGCTCTCACTGAAAGAACACATTTTGAAGAACTTTGAAAGATCGGTTTTCTTAGTTATTACAAATATTTTGGTTTTGTTGCTTGCTTTTGTTTGAGATGGGACGCTGAAGATTATCTTGGGAAAAAGTGTAAGGGCAGTCTGTCCTTACAAAGAGGTTTCTTCCTTTAAATCTGGTTTTCCAAAACTGCAATATCCTATCTCAAAGGTTGATTATATTAGTTTAGTTTAGCAACTGCAGTATTACTGTTAATTAATTTTTAAAGTTAACTTTTTTTAGTTTAAAAAAGTCTCATGTTATAGGCTCTATTTTGATTTGGTTCACACTACCAAGCAGCATGACTCAGGGCAGCCACTGCACACCCAACCCATCACACACAAGCAGGAGCTGGTGCAGAGATGTTCCTGGAACCCAGAGTGGGGATCCAGGCCTTTCCTCTGCCCATCTTACCCTCCACCTCTCTTCTTCACCAGGTTTTATGGGCCATTCAGCCCTTTGCAAGATAATAAGGTCAAATAGCTTCTGTTATAAACAACAAGGTTTAATCAGTTTCTGCCTGACAGCTTCTGCCGTCAGTAAAACATTTCAATTGATCATTTGGTATTGCATCACCATAATTTAGCCCAAGTATACTTCAACATCGGCAGTTTCCGAGTGGGTCATCCAGGACAGCCCTCTCCAGGCCCCCACATTTTTAAGTTGGTGTCATGGACAGGATACCCTTGGTGCTGCTGAAGGGACTGATGGAACCAGGTGACCCCTGATCCCTTCTCTGAGAAGCGCCATATTCCAGTGAGGAATAATAGGCTGAAGACTAACAAGGGATCTGTTCCCTGTATTTGTAGGTTTTCACAGGGATCAGTTACCTGAATTTGTAGGTTTTTACTATGGTCTCCCTGGGAGATTCAATCATAGGTATTACACCCCTCTCCTGGAGGGGCTGGAGGCCTGTAGTGCCAAGCCTTCTCGCCCTGGCATGGTTTAGGTCCGGATTTATTGGCCTGACACACAGGCTCATAGAATGGCAATCTTAGCTAATGAGTTACCTCCAAAACTGTAAAGGTTAAACACTATCCTCTCCCTCTACGGGATAAACAAAGGATCGCCCCCGTGATTTCAGATCTAAAGGGGAAAGGAATAATTCTCCGTGTAAATTCCTGTAATTCTCCCGTTTGGCCTGTACACAAGCCGGACGGCAGGTGGCGACTAACAGTTGATTATCGGCACCTGAATGCTAACACATGTCCCTTAACCACTACCGTGCCAAACACAGC
The DNA here is from genome assembly GCF_040182565.1 of Anser cygnoides. NCBI lineage: Eukaryota > Metazoa > Chordata > Aves > Anseriformes > Anatidae > Anser > Anser cygnoides. The sequence continues at coordinate 51,192,614 of NC_089876.1, forward strand.
AAAACTGGTTACAACCATCCATGAACAAGCAACAATTCTGGCAACTATTGATATAGAGGATATGTTCTTTAGGGTTCTCTTGTGGGAGGTGGACAGAGAGCACTTCGCTTTTACCTGGGAAGATAAACAGTATTCATCCACCCATCTCTCTCAGGGATACCATCACTCACCAACCATTCATTGCCCCTTATGCCTGAGCACAAGAGCATGCCCAAATTACCCCCAGGGAAGAAGTCAAAATATATTAGTATGTTGATGATGTGCTGAATGGTGGCCCCAGTGTTGCTGTGGTGGGGCAGACTCAAAAGGATACAGTTGTCCATTTAAAAAGTTTGGGATGCCAGATTCTAGTAGAAAAGACAATACTGCCATACTCTAAGGCAAAATTTCTGGGTAGCTGGTGGAGGGAAAGGAGAGTGTGCATTCCCCCTGAAACCTTAATTACCCTTGAACAGGGGAAAGTTCAGTGTGCTAAACCATTCAGCTGGAGAACGGTGCGTTACCATACACAGTGCTACAGCTACAATCAAGAAAGTGCAGGAAAAGATGAAGGAAACATCAGAACAGAACGAAGACCTCTTCAAGGCCATGTAGCCAAAGGACTGGTTTGAGGGACTTGGTCCTGAATTTTCTCTCTTCTAATATCTATTTGGCTCACAGGGTGAGGGAGATGGCTTGTAAATATTGGATTTATGTTATTGTGCAGGATTTCGTTCTCTCCCTCTCTTTCTTTCTCCCTTTCTTCACCACGTTATGGGCCGTTCAGCCCACTGCAAAATAACAAGGTCCAAATATCTCCTGTTATAAACAAGGTTTATTCAGTTTCTGCCAGAATAACTTCTGCCATCAATAAAACTTTTCAATTGATCGCTTGATGTTGCATCACCTTAATTTAGCCCAAGAATGCTTTGAACATCAGCAGTCTCCAGAGTGGGCCATCTAGGACAGCCCTCTCTGGGCTCCCACAGCATTTTAAAATAATAAAAAAAAAAAAAAATACAAAGTAATTTTCCATGGAATGATTGTAGTCAAGTTGCAATGAAAATGTCAAACACACCAAAATTAAGACTACTGATAGAGTAAAAGTAAGCTTCGAGCCTCATCAATTAAATATTAAAATTTCAGGTTAGGCTTTATCTGGTATATATCATATCCTTTCAAATCCTGTTTCAAATCCTCCTTTCTCTGGAAATGAACTATTTCATATCTGTACATGCTCCTGTATATCTTAGTTAATTTCTGTGATCTACACCTGCTACACTCATGCCTTAGGAAACTTATCACCTTTGGGAGATTTCTAACAATTAATATTTGAGTTTAGTAATGTGACAGAATGGTCAGGCTTCAGCTGGTTTCTGAAAGAGAAAGCTATCTTCCTCTGAGGTGTCCTTCTGGATCGTCACAATTCATTGGAACAACACTATCAAGACAATCCACCTCCCCCCAACAGATTAGAAAAAGAAAAGTTATACTCAGGCCCTGATTTTATTCTGTTGTAGAAGAGAATTTACATAATAGTGTGGATGCCTTCGTTAACCTTTGTTGTTGTGTCTATCTAGACTATATGATGTATTTCTACAACCAAGACAACACTGAAAAAACATCTTTTGAATGCAACTACAGAAACCCTACCTGCTCCCTCCCACCCCAAGTGCTTATGAAAAAAATAAGGGTTAGCTTAATTAAAGCCCTATTATTCTCATAGAATGATAATATAATTCAGTCTCATTCACTATTATTGTCAAGGCAAGGAGGAGAAGTATTTGGAGAACTGGAATTTAGTAAAATGTAGAGCTTCTAAGATTAGCAACAAACTAAAGGAATCTGCAGGTGCTCAGAAGTGCTGAAGAGTATTACTTAAAGCATGCAAGTTAGGGATGGTCTCATTATCTTCACAGATTAGCAGTCAGTCTTTACTACAAGCTGTATAAAGTTATTTAATATAAAGTTTTTTGCTTGGCACAATCACTATTGAGTTAAACTCTGCAACTTAGAAAGAAATAAAAATAAGTAATCGTTCCCAGCATGCATAGATCAGTGCACACTTGATATATGCTCATTCATATTACATTTTGTGAAGAGGCTATTTCGAACCAACAGAACAGTTGGCTATTAAGATTCAAAATCATGTCAGACTGAAACTTTCTTAAACGAAGTTGGATTTATCTTTTTGCTCTGCTTTGAGCAGGGGCTTGCACCAAGTGACCTCTGGAGATTTCTTCCAACTTAAACTAATCTGTGATTTAAATAATGTCCTTTATATTTCTTGCTTAAATTGGCCTGAGGATGATTGAAAATTTTCTTCTAAGATCAGTTTTTGTTACATGTTAAAAAATGTTACATTACATGTTAAAAAAGGTTAAACAAACTTCAATAGGCCATTAAAGATGATTCAAAGGTTTTAAATTAACATGAACTATAGAATATTTCATTTAATCACTAATGGTTTGGCAAACCATACCTAGACACTTCAAAATACATCAATAAAGTTCATGTGAGAAATAACATACATACTGAGATCGCTTTTAGAGGCAGTAATTCACATTCTGGTGACATACAAGTTACATGAAATCTTTACAGACTTCTAGATGCTTGGACAACAGCAGGAAATAAGCTTTCCTTCTGATACTTGAATGATGAACCCTAATTGACATGAAGTGATAAATAACCACATTTTTACATGTGGATCCTCTTATATTAGACTTGCAAAACATCTAAACACCAAGTTTAGAATCTTCAGGCTGAAGCTCATTGGCGTATAACACGAAAGTACTCTTCATAACAAAAGTAACACCGAAGTAACAATCACATCTAGCCTCCTTTATTTATTAAAAATAAAAGCATCTAAAAGTTACATATTTTCGTGCAATTTGGTGAAAAATCAAAGTTTAAAAAACAAATCCCTGACAAGCAAAACTGAAGTGTGTGGAGTATTCAATATATGAGATTTTGTTTGTTAGAAATTTATATTTTTCTTTTTTAAGATTTTTACCTCTTTTCAAGATATGAGAAATGCTGAAACACATTTCACTAGCTGTGAAAAATTCCTCCTCAGAAACAACATTCTTAGGACCACAATTGAGGTTGTAAGTTCCTCCAGCTACCTCTAGCTCAAAATATACTTTAAAAATAGCTTTAAGTAGCACACTACAGCATATCTTCTTGTAAGGATATTAGCAGTACTGAAGATTCACTCACTTTAGTACATAAAGCTTGTTCTCTAACTGCAGATCTATACCAACTATTAGTAGTTTCACTAATGGCATTGATAGTACTCAGCTTGGGCCATTGCTCTACAGAAAGAGAAAGAATCTTGGACACTTACTACAGCTGCGTGTGCTTATCACTACAGCTTCAGAGAAAGGAAATGTGTCCCACTGAAACTGAATACAGTGCAGGTTTACACATGACTTTGTCGTATATAAGTGAAGGTATGAGGTTCAAAGTATCTTAAGTTATCAGAATCAAGCTTTACATGGGAGACTACAAAATTACTGCAATTGAACCACACTTCACTCCCACTGCTAAGCTGCAATTCTGAGGTATTTTTCACTGCAAGAGCTTCATCAAAAATCTCCATATTACATACATAAATACAGATATTTTAGTTTTCCGTTTTGAAGAGTTGTGTGCATATTGGGGGGGGGGCAAGGGGGGAAGACATTTTATGAATTCTGCTCCTGAAAAATATCATAAAATACTTGCAAAAAAAAAAAAACATATTTTCATGGGTCATTTGAGCTATTGTGCTTTTGCATACATAATAAGAATATTCTCATTGTAAAGAACCTGTTTGTTAACTTCAAGATACAAATTGAGGTAATACACTTGAATATTTCAAGCACCGAGGTTGCTCAAGCCAGAAGCTGCTCTGCGCAAATTTTTCATTGTTTGCGTATCACACATGTCTCTCAAGTAGAGTAATTACCAGATTACAGTTTTATTTATTTCAAGGGAACTGGTCACTTACCAGAGAAAACAACAAGAGCGTGAAAGTGCCAGCATCACAAGTACTACATCTAAAAACACAACGTTGACTTACCATACCCCTATTATGAGGTTAGGCCTTCTTGGTGTCTATTCCCAGCAGCTCCCTCGTCCTCCTGAAGCCAGCTTCTGTGCACCAGGACAGTCTGGTGCAGAAGGTGCTGCTGAGCTGAACACCTAGAAAATGGGATAGCGCATCTGGGCTTCCCAGTTCCTCTGTATCAGCTGCAAATCTGGTCACTAGAGCAACCCATGAGGTGCTCCCATCACCCCCAGGCAGGCCTCTCACAACAACAGCAAGAAAAGTACACTTACCTCTTTAACACTGATACCCATCCATCTGCTTACACTTCTGGTGAATGCCTTCCAGCAAGACGTCTCTCCCAAACACAGCATTACTCCACATATTTGTCCGCCAGAAGATGTTCTCTGCAGCCCAGCTGAAGTTGTCCTGTGTTCATCCATGAAGCCTTAAGATCGTGAAACCATTTTTGCCTTCTGTTGCACAGTCCCACTACAGAGTGCTCACAGCAGCGTTCCCCCCAACCCCATCAATAAAAACCTCTCACATAGGAGCCCTCCTTTATATGTAATTACCTCAAGCACCTGGGACAAGGCTGTTGTAATTACTGTCAGTTGTGTAAGCAGGAGAGCTTAGTATGACTGCTGGAAGAAGAGTTAGCTCCTAAGCGTAAAAGCCTGGTGGCTATTTGCCCCTAAGAAAGAGCTAACAGACCAGTTAATGGCCTGATGGAAGAAACCACAAGTGAGTCTATCAGTGATGCAGGTAGCAAACAATTTACTATGAACACCAGGAATCCCATCAGAATGGTTCTACAGGTTTTTATGCCATTCTTGTTGTTTTGGTGAAGTCCTTGTGTTACAGTCATAGAGGTGTTATTCCTCCTCCTCATCCGCCTCCTTCTGAAGGACATCCACCACACTGTGGCCTTGGGGCCTCCCTGATGCTGCGGGGTCTCCTGATACATATTGCATTTGAAGCAGTGCTGTCTTCCTGCTTTTTTGATATGGATGTCTAAACTTGGATTGTCTCAGTGTGGTGCTAGAGTACATTTTGTATTGTAACGAGTGCCAAAATCAGGAAATGCAGTTCTGAGCATGTAAGCGTAACAGAAAAATATGTCTGGAAACAATACCATCAGAAGCAAACTGGGAAATAGATTGCTTTCGTTCTAAAAGAGAGGGCAACCTCTGAACAGATTGGGTGGGAACAGGTATAATTTTAACAGTGGTATACCTAAAAACTCCAAAGTTTGCGTATTAGGCACTAGGGGAAAAAATGCACATTCTAAGCTCAAAGACACTATATGGGTTTTTGTTTGGGAAAATGAATGGAATCTGCCATGTCGGCAGTGTGGCATGATTGATCTTGATACAGTGCCTCTGGCAACACACTCAAAGACTATTTTGGTTTAAAGCTAGATTACAGTGTTTTATGCATGAGTATAATGGTGCAATTTAATTTTTTTTTCTCTTTAATTCCAGGCAAACTTGATTTTATGACTGCACAGTTTTTGTCTTCTACATTGGAAGAGAGATCCTTAAGGAGGAGATGATTATATATATAAGCCATTACAAGAAGAAAACTGGGGGGGGGGGAAGTCTGTATGAAAAAAAAGAAAAACTGATGACCACATTGTCCAAGAATGACCCCGTATCTGAAGAAGTGATCCTCAATGATCATATTTTATAAAAATGTTCCTTCATGAATAAAGTATGAATAAAAGAACTGTAACTGTTTGTATTATTAAAGGGTAATTCCAGCTTCAACATGTTAAGAGATTTAGAGCCCCATATTACACAGAGAATAGAACGTGATTTTTATTATGATAACTTAATACTGTCCACAGCTTGGATAATAAGTACGGTAATTTGACAGCACTCCTAAAGGAAAGAGCCAGCACACACAATGTACAGAAAATCTGAAAGACATTACAAAACATGATCATTATTCTAACTTCACAATGAATCCATAGCTGAGGAAAATAACATTCAACCAAGAAAAAGTGTTTAGTTATAATAATGAAAAGATAGTCCTGAAACTTTTAAGGCAGTTATCACAGACGTATTCTGGTGACAGCTACAAATCTGTGCTAGTATTACAGTGAATGGCTAAATCTATTTTATTACCAGAAAAGTGTAGCATTCTGCTGAACATTTTCCTAAGCTAATAGGAAAGCATAGCATTTCCATGCTTTGGATGATTAGAATAGTGTTGAATATGTAATTGTTATTGATAAGCCCATGCTGAAAAATCATCCATGACTGAAGTACTTACTGAGCCCCGTTTCTCTCATTTAGCAGCTATTTTGTGTCCTCTATTCACACAACTGCTCTTGCATTTGTCTGCTATTTTCCCCTACAATGCTGATTTAAAAAAAAAAAAAAAAAAAAGTGGTATCTAAGGGGCTGAAAGGAAAAAAAAGCTGATGTGCCGAAGATGAGACAGTTGCTTATAACAGATAGACAAGGCAAGCAGAAATGGAAAAAAATATGACTAGGTTTAACAGAGAACTTTATAATTGAAAGGAAGCTAGAAAAAGGGCCAGGGAATGATTACAAATAGGAAGAAAATGAAGGAACAGCTGAAATAGAGTGGATGAACCATCCTTGTGGCTTGTATAATAATAGGATTTGCTATCACTTTAAGACTTTCAGATGAAAATTTAATTTCATTACAATAAAATTTAATTTTTCAGATTAGAAGGCTAATAAACTTCAATGAGTGTTCTTTTAACTATTTATGCCTGAATGCACATGTAATATGTGTTGTGTTTTTTTTTTTTTTTAAAAAAAAGGAATAATTTTGGTATAATTGAAAAATAAAGCCATACTATTCAAAATGACCCTTTTCAGTTGTTATCTACCTGTACGATAAAAAATATCAAAAATAATTACTTAATATAGATCGTTATTCTTCAAGTACAGTGAAATTACTCATTCTCCCAAATAAAATGGTCTGTCTGGGGAGAATTGCAACCTGTAGCTACAGCTCTGCAAGTATCTCTTGATCATCTTTCCTGATATATCACTGAAGTATTGAATACCAAATAAAGTGAGATTCTATAATGAGAACAGAGTTTATGTTCGCATCCACCTTAAATCTTTTATTCCATAATATGCACAACATTATTGGCATTGCTATTAAATGAGACTACTGCAGAGTTTAGCTAACTTTTGTAAAGGGATAGAAGATCCCTTAGCATTAGTGCTCTGCACAGGCAGTATCTTCTTCAGACTTTTCCAAAGAGAACAGTTATTTGTTTAAAGCAACTAAATATTTAAGGTTTGCAACAATTTCTATTAGCATTAAGCTTGTGTTAGGAAAACAACAACAAAAAACACATCTAATTAACTTTATAATCTAATTTACTTTACTTTTAGCCTTTGTGTTTTCTACTTTTGGACTGTGTTTTCAGTACATAAAACTTGGAAGCATTAAGGAAGGCTATATCTCAAAGCAGTAACTGCCAGTTTATCCTTTTCCTTTTAATTGAACAATTCTCAAATAATTCTTTAGAATCACAGAATACGCTGATTTGGAAGGGACCCACAAGTATACTCATGTCCAACTCCTATAGTGTACAGTGCTAACCAAAATAAAAGTTTTTAAATGGTATGAGTATTTCTCTTCTTTAATCTCCTGTGCTCTTAGCATGACTCAAAATAGGGATATTATTAAGTCATTTGACTTCACCCAAATCATTCACTAGATGACACTCTCGTATCATATTAGGTTCTGTTGGCATGCAAGACATCATATTGCCTCCCTAAAATGAGAACACGTTTTAGTGAAAATAATTAAAGACAGTGCTTTATTTTGTTATGAAGTGCCATGTAGAAAACAGTTCTTATGTTTACGCTAATAGCAAACTAAAGTTAAATTTATTCAGTACAGCAACTACTGGTAGAAAGCTGTCTTATATCTGACATAAGAGTCAGTAGCTGTACATTCTCCTTAAGCTCAGCTATCATGTTCAAGACAAGAAAAAAGAACAGGAGTTTTACTCATTTTTTTTCCTAATAAGTTATTGCAAGTCTTGTCCATTGCAGATATTCCAGATACAGTAATAGATTCTGTGAGAGGGAGTTATTATTTTTGTATATGGCCTGAAGTAAAAAGCAAAGAACAAATTACTAAATGCAAGTAACTGCTTTCAACTATAGATAATTCTCACACCTAATTTAATTGGGAGACTGAAATAATGAATCCCATTGCTTTTTTTTCTCAGGGCTTACCTGCGAGGTTATGATTCAAAGGATTTCTTCAGTTATGTATGACAGCTTCTTCTGTACTAATGGAGATAACCTTGAGTTAAGAACCATCCAGGTTTATTTCTGCTGTTAGAACATTTCCAGGTTTATTTCTCCAGCCACTTTGCCAGTCCCCCTCCAGGTTAGGAGACTTGACTCCACCTGATGTGACAGCTGCAGGACAAATTCAGCATGCTTTGTTTCCTCGGATGAAGAAAGTCTATGAAAACAGGAACACAACTGTTCATTGCGCCACACTAGAAGTAAAAGCTGTGATAATACAGTGGGCCTCTAAATCTGTGGCACGTGTATAACCTGCAAAAAATGCTTCACTTAAGTAATCTACTGTCCCAGAGATGACCCAAGTGGTCTAATGCAGAACTCAGAGCACTGTGAAGATGAGATCACTCTTTCTCAGCAAAGGACGCTAGCAGTTATGGATGACTGTAGCAACACTGTCACATCTGTATAGTCCCCTTAACCTTGGAATTTAGGAGCTAAGTATATTTTACTCTTTTTGAGAAATCTGTTGCAAAATTCCACTTCTGCAGAAGCAGAACAATTTATACCCTTGTTTCCTTTGTATAATGTTTGGATTTGTAAGAATTACATGGGCATATCTTTTTGGTAAGTATTTTGTATATTATGAATACTTGTAAGTATTCATTCTTTGTAAGAATTATGTGCAATACCATTTTATTCTCAGAATGAATGAATTATTTCAAAAAAGTAATTTAAGTTTATGCTTCATGGAGATTTAAGTTTTGTTTTGCACTGGGAAAGGTTTTTAAGCCAAAACAGTCATACAAAATATCTATTTTAGAGATAAAATGTGTTTTAGAGTATACATCCAGTTTTCAAACAGAAAAAGATATACTTGGAGTATACTTGAAAGTTGCATCTGCACTGTGGCTTGTGTTATCACAGTTTTGTCAGTCAAAAGAAAAAATTATATATTTTTTTAGTTACCTAGTAGTGGTTATTATGACTAGCACGCTCTAGTATTTCATATATTTAGATGAAGTAAAACAAAAATCCTCATTGCTTATGTAGTCCTACTGTAAATTTATTTTATGGATTATGGTTTGTGTTTTTTTTTGAGAAGTATATAGATGCCATACACGGTTGCAAAAGACATGTGGGTCTGTTGTCCAAATTCAAAGAGGTACATGGGTATTTGAGTGCTTAGAAAGTGGCAGCTGCTAGAAGGAACCTGATGGGCATGGATGTGTGAAGAGTTGAAAAAATCACGACAGATTAGAAATTTTGTAGCAGATGAGTTTACACCAGAAGATGCCACTGAATGCTATGAACTTTATTATGTACAGTGACAGGTTTTAAGAGTTTATATTTAAATTCCTGGTGGGCCTTCCTCAGAGGCAGTGAATCACAATTTTTTAAATAATTTTCAATCAATTTTAGACTAAAGCCAGATTTTTTAAATAGGTTCCTGCGGACTGTAAATAATGTGTTTTGTTTTTTTTACTTAGTTTTGATGTCATCTTTGTACTACTAAATGTGACCTACAAAGTTGGAAAGCACAGTTCACACATAATATTTTCAAATTATTTTCTACTGAATCTATTTCTATTGAATACACAATTTCAAAGAGGCCATTTTTTTAACTTTAAGACCAGATCTGCAAAGGGACTTGATGACTTAAATTTATCTTTGTCCAGGATGATAACCCTCCAAAACCTTGCTCATAATTTTTCATCTTCTGACAAATACCAAAGAGTTTCAGACCTAATCTGATACCTAGTTTTAATTGGGTTCGTCAGAAGTGGCAGCTACTATTGCCCAGTACTAATATGCTCAGAGCACGCCCAGGTCACTAACAGTAATGAGACACAGAACACACAAAGATATTTATGAAAGTAATTTTATGAATTCTAATAAAGGAGTACATTTTGAATTTAAGACGGTATTGACCAAAAACAAATGAAAAAATTTATTCACTAAGTTAGACATTTCAAATACTTAATGTTTTCTATAGCATTCTTTACTTGTTTTTTACTTTCATCATCATACTGATCTCTTAGTTAAAACTTTCATGAGAAATAACCTAAAGATAAGTATCCCATCTTATTTTTATACTACGTAAGTAAAGGCAGGCATCAAAAAAATCAAAATGTGTCTTAGTAAGATCATAAAGCAATGTCCAAGTTATTTTACTTAAGTAGCTAGAAAATAATGGCATGTCATTAGTTTTTGGAACGTGCACTGAATCATGATATTTTCAGCTTCTGAAACCCTTCAACCCATTTTCCACCTCATGAAAGTTGTTCCTCTTGGCCTTCATTCCTGGTGGACAATTATATACCATCAGTGATAAGCAAGAGGTCATCTGTGGTCATCTTCTATAGAAAGATATTAGATACCTTGTGTGGGAAAACTGAACACATTAAAGAGTAAAAGGCGAGACACGGAAGGATAAATGACTCAAAGCATCATTAATTCCTCCTGCTCCATTAGGTCAATTAGGTCATATGAATATGTGCCAAGCAATGGGCTTTTTTTTTTTCCTGACCCTGTACAGCTGTCAGTCAACTGTCTTACTCTGAGCTACTTAATTATACATGTCAGTAATGTGTGATTTTAAAGACAGCTCTCAGGTTGACAGTGCAAGCAGATGTCTCTAATAATGATTCAGAAACCAGTAAAAACGTTGCTGATAACTAGGCATTAGAAATAACCTGCTCTAAATCTGCTATTAAAATAAAAGTCTATAGCAGCAAACTGTGAGGAAAAAATGCTGATATACACCTGCATTTGTTCAAAATGGGAGGGGAAAAATGGGAATAGTTTAAACTATTAAAAACACGCAGAGAATATGTGTTAGAACAGGTATCTTTAGACTCCATTGTCGGCAGCAAGTGTCAATTGTGTGAGACAACATCTCCACTGACAGTTATCCCTTTGAATTTTAGTTTTCTGTGTTAAATTACTCTGCTCTATAAAGTATTGATTGCTTAAGAAATATAGTGACTTCGTAATTCCCTAATTACACTGATCCCTCACTGGTGAACACTTAAACAGCAGGAGAGCGAGCAGCCAAACACACACAAATAATCATAAACGTTTTCATGATGAAAACATACATCAGTAATTTGTTACATCTACAAACGTGAAATATCATCTATTTTAATGACGCCTGTAGTCAAGGTTTTGAAATTTAGATGCTATGTGGTGATAAATATCAGAAAATACCTAGCATTAAATTCACTATTGGGTCATTCCTGGGAATGCAGACACAACTTACATATAAATGGGTCTTCTCTCCTTAGATATGTTACATCTTGTTTCTTTTGGGCTGTTTTCTTGGAGTAATTTACTTCTACTAGGTCTCAGTTTTGCCTGATCTTTTTCAACATGCAAAATTTGGCATGTTGTGATGCTTCTTTTCTTTGAAATCAAGTATTGGTTGAGAATAAATTAGACAGTTTTATTGTAACAACTGTTGGCCCCCAAATATCAGTTAGTATGTGTTTTAGAAACTCACAGATACCCAAATGGTTTGAAAGTACCCTTCTGTCTCCTTTCAAGCGTCAGTATTGATAAGTCTGGTTTGGTTAATGTTTTCTTCGTCAGACTTATTCTTCACTGGGGGGATTGACCACTGAAATGATGTGATTTCATCTGAAACTGTGTACTGCAAATGCTGAGAGGTGGGGTTTGGAATGAGTATTTCCTGACAAATGTAGGCCAAGCAGTTTTCTGTTCAGTCTTGCCTTTGGGATGGAGGAGCTACGCAGGAGTTTATCATCTTATTTTAAGATAACCTCACCTAAATTTCCAGTGTGACAAACATAAAAGATGAAGCAATCTTAGATTTAGAAAGCTAATTACACTGGGTTGTAATGGACAGAGTGGGAAGAATCAATATGTAGGAGCAAGACAGTCATTTCATGTTCTTTCATATTGCTTAGTACAACAGGGACTTGATATGTATAGAGACCTGGCAACCCTTCTTTTTAAAACTGAATGCAAGTTTCATATTTATACAGATACTTCAGAAGACAGGAGCCATATAGCCATGTGGCATCGCAGTTCAGAATTCCCTTGATCCAGAGAGTTATATCTAACCAGAACACTATCAGGCAAAGCATTATTCCTACCATACTTCCTTCAGGCAAACCTTGTTTGATTTATTGACAATAACTTTTATAAAAAACAATGTCTTGTTATTAAAATACCAAATCAAATATTTCTTTATTTGCTGACAACATGTTTCTAAGTACCAACATCTACAGCAGGCTGAATTAGCTGAAATGTTATGTAGCCACAATTTTAGGAAAATAATTTAGAATCTGCAGAATGCCTCAGTCTGAATAGAGTTTTTGCTATCTTTTATCAATTTCACTATTAATTACTATTTCACTGTCTGAGAATGATCAACAGGGAAATAATCCAGGCAGTGGATGTTACTTTTCATTGTTGTTTAGTGTCTTTACGTTACAATATTTAAGTTTCAGTTTAGTGCATTCTTTCCCTTTTTTTTTTCCCCTGTTGTACCAAGGAAGGTATACAGCACAATCTGTAAATATTTCTAGACTTTGCAATTTAAATAAGCTAGGAACAGGGGAAATAGGATATGAATATTTTATTAACATACTTAGACCTGCTACCTCTTCTAAAGAGGGTGAAAATGGCATGGGGAGAAACCCAAGAAAACTAAAAACTTTCACATAAGTGGCTCCCTGACAGACTCTTCAGGCTGCCAAGTATCAAAAAAAAAAAAAAAAGTTTGCAATTATTATGCCAAACAAGCTTGTGTACATTTAAAAAAAAAAAATTGAATGATAACCATGTAGAATAGCATCCATAATGTTCTAATTCTACAAGAGCATTGCATGGATAGCTCTGTATGCATTCAGAACCACATTTATTTCACTTTCATCTCTGCATAGTCAGCTGGGGAATGTAAAAAGGAACAAAGCCTCTATAGTGCATTTCTAGAGTGGTTTATTCTGGCCAGTTCTGCCAACCTTGAAGTCAGCCACACTTTAAGATTAGCATTAAAAAAAATAAATAAAATCACATTGTGAATTCTTAGGTGGCTCTGAGATACTAAAAAGTTGACAAAGCTGTTAATTACCTTAGGTGCAGGTTCTGCTCTTTTCCCCTCATCTTTTCTCTTGAATATATGTACTTTCCTCCTGAATACATGTACTTTTCTCCCACTGCCTTCACCCAGCTCAAGAGGAGAGAAGCAGCAAGACACTACGTACCAAGATACAGCCTACTGACCTTGCAGACAGGAGATCACAGCACTAGGGAGCTGCAGTCCTCTCCCACTTGCATTTGTCTTCAGGGCTTCCTAGAGGAGTTTTGCAGAATCTAGACCCACGGGTACGAAGTGTTGCAGAGTTCATCACAACGTGCACCCAGTGGCCAGGTTTGAATCACTACTGCTTGAACAAACAAACAAAACCCAAAACACAATACAAGAACAACAAAACAAGTAGGAAAGCATTTTCTACCTAAAATTCTTAGGGGAAATCGCACAGTAATCAGTGATCTGAGGTATTTTTCTTTACTGTGTTTGTGTAAGGTTTAATGAAAAAGAGCAAAAGTAAACTTTGTACTATGAGAAACTGCAAATATCAAGCACCAGTGCTCTAGAGAGCTAAGATTAATTAAGCTGCTTTATTTTTTTTTTTTTCCTGGAAGGGGGAGAACTGTCTAGAGGACAACTACCTGCTGAAATAGGTTTTTATTTTCTCAAACCTTATGTCTCTTCCCAAGTAAAGTTCTGTGATGAAGTTTTTCTTCCTAAAAGATTAGGAAATGAACGACCTGGAAAAACAGTGAAGCAGTTATAGGGTTTTTCCTTTGGTGTGTTGTTCTTGAAAGGTCAATTGAGACCTCTCCATTTTTGTCTGAGATGCCAGCAGGTGTCTGATCACACTGCAGTCACTCCCAAGATGATGTGAAACAATCGCATCAACCTGTGACTGGGGCACAGGTTGTTAAATTTATGTAGTCACGGAGTTGCTTTGACATTGAATTGAAGGTGAAACTTCTCAAAATCACAATCCTATCAATTGCTGAAAGGTTAGCATTTCATCACCAATGTTGTCAAAAAACTCCAAGTAACTTTTGCAGCCTGAGCATAATATCAATTATAAACTCAAAAGAAAAATCACAAAACTTCAAGTCAAATCACATTAGTACCTAGGAAATATTAACAACTCACCTCACGTCCTAGCACTACCTCTTAGTTTATGCCTTGATGACCTTAATGTTGAAAACTCAGTGAAACAGATGGAGCCTGCAGCACGCCCTGAAAGCCAAGAGGAACAGGTCAGATTCCTTACAGACAGGGAAGGTGCACCTGGTGAGCATCATCCTGGGCTGAAGCTCCCAACAAACGTTTGTCCCTTCTGTGCAAATGAGATGAGTGGAACACCCTACTCCAGCCCCGTTTTTCAGCAGACAATACTTCAGGAGTTGCCTCATTGGATTAAAAATGCATGAATTGCAGAAATGCGTAACATACTTTTATCAGCCACTTCAGTTACAGATATGTTCCTTTTGCTGGTGACTAAAACAAAGTATTATATTATTTTTGCATATTTTAATGAATTTTTTTTAAGAAGAGTTTTCGTACACAAAGTAAAAATCAAAAAATGAATTATAGAATGAGGAAAAATATAAAATGAGACACCCAGTATTGACCTGGGTATATTAGTTCTGAAATCATACTATCTTACAATTAACAAATTCTTAGCTTACTCATTCTTTATCATAGTACCTGTACGATGCCTACAGTAAAGGATATGCATTAGCTTTCAGTTTAGCAGAATATTTACTGTTATTTGTGGAAGGTCATAGAAATGAGAGTAACAAAACATAAAACATTCTGTAGAACTGATTCTTCCAAGGGTAATTTAGTCTTCAGACTGTCTATATAGAAATATTAATAAAATCTTAAAGATCATCATTTAATCAGTTTTCCAAATGGCCACTTTTCTTCGCATGTCTTTTGCAACAAATGAGTTCTCCAGGATTGTCCTTTACCTTTTCCTCCTTTTATTTATCAGCTAAAAACTATAAAGAGATTATTTGTCAGCAAACCATGGACAACAACTCAAATGGCATTATTATCTTTAATTTTCCAAAAGATATTTAAATGATATGTAACCCATACCAAAATCACCAGCTGATCAATATGAGTGATTTCTCATCACTCATGAAAAATAGCATCTCTTTCTACTATCTTTATTCTCAGATAATCAGTAAAATAAAGAAAGCCATTTGAAGTTCTGTTTGACTGAAATACAGACATTCTAGCAAGTGACTTAGATTACCACAACCAAAAGGAAAATCTTTTCTGAAAGTGAAGTTCAATAGTGTAATGCTGACCCAAGAAATCACAATATCATGTCAATAGGCTCTGCTGCTATTTTTAACCTTTCAGAAATACAAAGAGATAAGTTTCAGGATGAAGAATTTTGATTGACACAAGCCTGTTGATTACAGAATACTATTTTTACTCAGAAGAAGCTGTAGTGAATTGGTTAAATACAGAATGTGATGCTTGTTTGGCTGGAATATTTAGACTCAGTCCCAGCACTGATTTAGTGCCCGATATTTCAACAAGCCATTTGCCAGGTTAAATTGTAATTATGTAACCATGGTAACATTGTTGATATAGGATTTATGTAAATATAAAAGATCAGTCTGTAAAGCCAATGAGAATTGGGCTCTTAATGTACTAATTATTGTGATTAGGAAACATTTGAAAAATTTACATGCAAATTAAGATTAAAGGGTTATTTAAGGGAATGAATGTTTGGATCTTTTTTTGGCCAGGAAATGGTTCATCAGACCTTCCCCTTCTTCAGCATGAACTTGTGAGTTCTAAATAGATGAAAACACAACTAGTTAAATCACAAGTGCTTAATTAGCCCGATTTAAATCTAAAACTTATCTGGCCTATTGCGTGTTCTGTAACCTGGTTGAGGGGGGGGAAAAAAAAGTACGAATAAACATGGGAAAGAGAAAAAAGGCAATTATTTTTTCCCTGAAACCTCTTACAGATAGATGGGCCTCTGTGCCTTAGGTGAAGAACAACACTTGGCCCTGCAGAAAATGCATTCAGCCAATATTGCGTTGTTTTGGTTTGGAATTCCAGGGGGAAAAAAGAAGATAAACAAACAAACAATTTGATTGAGTAAAGCATTAAGAAGAAGATCCTCTTTTTGTGTTTTATTTATTTACCTATTTTTTTGTGTACACAGAAGCAGCAAATGTCACTACTTAGCTGTTCCTACTGAAAAGATTCCAGATTTAACATAGTAGTGTAAGACATTTACTTACTTCCTAGTTTGTAGTCTAACTAAAAATATCAGTTAAGAGTTTATTGGAATTAGGTTTATATTTCCATATTGCAAAAAGGTTTGTTGTAATTATGTCCTGGTTCCAGTTAGGACAGAGTTAAGTAGCTCATAGTAGCTGGTAGGGTGCTATGTTTTGGATTAGGATGAGAAGAGCGCTGATAACATGCTGATGTTTTAATTGTTGCAGAGCAGTGTTTACACCAGGCCAAGGACTTTTCGGCTTCTCGCTCTGTCCTGCCAGCGAGCAGGCTGGGGGTGCAGCAGGAGCTGGGAGGGGACAGACCCAGGACAGCTGACCCAAACTGGCCAAAGGGGTATTCCATACCATCTGACGTCATGCTAAACAATATATAGGGGTGGCTGGCCGGGGTGGGGGGCCGGCTGCTCGGGGATAGGCTGGGCATCGGTCAGCGGGTGGTGAGCAATTGCATTGTGCATCACTTGTTTTCTTACACATTATTATTGTTAATACTATTACCATTATCACTATTATTATTATTATTGTTATTATTATTTTCCTGTCTTAATAAACTGTCTTTATCTCAACTCACAGGCTTCGCTTTCCCGTTTCTCTCCCCCATCCCAGAGAGGGAGGGGGGAGGGTGAGTGAACGGCTGTGTGGTGTTTAGCTGCCAGCCGGGTTAAACCACAACAAATTAGAACAAACGTGTAAATTTGTGATATGGAGCAGTTTTAGTAACTTCTAGTACTCTCAATCAAGGATAGATTTAATCCAACGTGGAGAGAAAGAAATAAACAGGAAAAAAAAAATACAGCTTGTATCAAAGCAGTTCCATTACTTGCCTAGTATGATATATACAGAACTATTTTATTGGAATCAAAAATATTGAATACAATCATACAATACAACATTCAACTGTTTCACAAAGAACAGCAACTAAACATTATAAGGATTAGAAAATGGTCTACAGTTCATATTTTTTTTATCAACTTACTATTGCATTTGGATTGTTATTGAACCCACTTATTGTTCCAGAATATCACAGGTTCATCACAAAGCTGATACTATTGGGACTGAATTCATGTTTGAGTCTTGAAAGACCACCTGACTTTAGCCATTACTCTGAAATCAAGAGAAGCTAATTGCAATACATTATTTCTTTCTGCTTGTATTTAGTTTTTCCTTAGCTTTAATTTGTAACAAACGTTACAAACAAACAAAACAAACTGAGTCAAACAGATGTGTTTTAACAATAACATTAGATATGGGTAAAGTGTTTGGAATTTTCTGGAGTTTTTCTTATTAAAACTATTTTATTTGTTGTTATGATCTGAATGTGATTTTTGGGTGGCCCTGTGTGGAGGCAGGACTTGGACTCGATGATCCTTGTGGGTCCCTTCCAACTCAGGATGTCCTACAATTCTAAGAAATAGAAAAGCTTCATTCTGAATTACCACAGTAATAACTCTCTAGAGTTGTTACTACTACCACAAGAACTACTGATTAATGGAAGATACCTTGGCAACTAGAAGTATTTTAGACTGTTTTGATAGTGTGTTTTACGTATATCTATCTTAAACATACAAAAACAGTACGTTTAACAGACATCAAGATATAAATATATCTTGGAAAAGCCATAAAAAATACAGAACATAAACTTGTTTTTCAGAAGAGCACAAAACTATGCTTTCTGAGGCTACACAAATCATGTCTGAATATCTTCTCCACTTCAGAGAACATGGGCAAACGACTTTTTAGGCCCTGTTCCTGTCACCACTTGAGTCAGAAAAAAAAAATAACAGAAGATGCTGTCTTGTAAATAGAAAGACCACTGTTAAGGAACAAGAAAGCCTGTAGATGACAAAAGGAATAATTAAACCAAATACATCATCAGAATTTGAGTCATGTGTATTAAACAGACGTATGTCTGCTGTTTTGAAATAGGCCTTCACAACTTAGACCTGACTGGATATAATGCAGATGAGGTATAAATAGTTATAAACTACGCAAAGGACTTTGCAAAACATTTAGTAAATGGCCATCTCATCTCTTCTGTGTAATGGTGTGGAACAGCCAGCCTGAATGGAAACATACAGTTGCCAACCATTTCCAAAACAAGTTTGCTAAAATCGCTTTAGGTTCTTCTGTATTCTCTCACTTCATCATTGCATACACTTGCCAATTAATTTTTAAAGATATATAAGTATGTATTAAGCATTAAACCATTTTTTTTAATGTACTATAGAAACATTACAAATTTAAGAAGCTGCAACACAACTCAAGATGAAAGATTCTGATATAACTAAATGAACTGAATACAATTTCAATTTTTTTCATTTTTCTGTGGATTTGGAAGCCATTCCTTCCACAGTTTCCAAATTTTGCTCTTCTTGCACTATGGTCAGTTTTACAGTTTCTCTGTGCATACAAAACACAGAACAGAGTAAAATGTGTCACTCTAAACAACCTCCTAAATTATTTTATTTGGTGTGTGATACATACAAAAAGTTCACTCTTCAGGTATAGTCTACATAAAGCAGATGTAATATATAGAATAGAAACATGATGCAGAAAATATTGACTGATTTTGGACTGAAACATGTCTTGACTGAACAGCCCAGGGAGTACTGTCTTGTAAAACTAGGCCCACAATTAATATAAAAAATGTTCTTTATAAAAAATATATTTGGCTACAGCCATATGTCTGGCATGGATTTTCAGTGCTGAAAAGACTACAAAGGAAGAAATTTGTCTCTTAAAACCCACTTGTTAATTCACAGAGAATAAAAAGGTAGAACTATATTCTGCAGTGCACCAAGCAATCACCTGAGAAATGCTCCAAGAGCTTTTAACACTTTTCTCCTTAAATGGTAAAAAGTTCCTTCTGCTTTGTGGATCTGATTTCAGAAAAGTACAACGCTACTAGCAAACATGAAAACAGGTGGCTCAGTGTTTATGGATGTCCTAAAATCTGCTTTTCAAATCTGGTGTAGAATACACAATTTAATATAAAATAAGGTCTGATACACTGTAAAAGTGTTGAAAATATATATGATGGATGGTTCTGAATAACTCTTCTTTAGAAAGGCTATGATCACAGGGTTTCCAAGTATCATAAGGTTCAACTTATCATTAAATCCTATCTGGATTTAATGTAACCTGTATGTTTGTTCTTTTGCCAGCGTTCGCTTTAACCTGTATTGTTTCCTTGACTCATTTCAACACACAACTGCACTAAAGCTTGTGCTAATAAAGGAAAGAATTGGTACAGAAGTGGAACTAAGCTAGTAACCACTTCTTTTAGCTGTGGTACAAACTTAGGCTGCCATAGATGTTTCCTCGAAGCCTAGCCAAACTAACTCCCACCCTTCTGAAGGCAGAACAAACAAACAAATCACACACACACACACAAAAAAAAAAAACTTTTTTTTTTTTTTTTAGCTATAGTTCCATTATATCCAGTAGTAAGACAGAACAGAAGATGCACCTGGACACTAAACTCTTTTCATTGCTTGCTGCTTGCTGTACAGGTTTCTGGTCCACACAGCAAGCAGGAGGACAGACAGCAAGCAGTATGGAAGCAGTAGACATTGCCACCCTCATGGGA
This sequence comes from Anser cygnoides, assembly GCF_040182565.1. NCBI lineage: Eukaryota > Metazoa > Chordata > Aves > Anseriformes > Anatidae > Anser > Anser cygnoides. Next base: position 51,212,790 of record NC_089876.1, read on the forward strand.
AACAGCAAGGGTCCTCCAAGAACACACTGCTGAGTATGTAACTGCATTGGAAGTGCTAAGATAAATTTGGAGTAACCTGTTTGGAATGTAAATTAGCTTCAGCTTTTTGATCAGGGTCTGCTGTAGTCTGAAGGTAAGGGTAGCTGTGTGGTTATTTTAAAAGGAAAGGAAAAATATCTTGCTGTGCTTTATTACAGTTAAATATGAATATGTGCTTGATGTGTCTACAGCTTTTAAGAATATTCTTTAGTTGAGACTGCAAGTGAAGTGTTGAAGTTAGATCATAGGCATCTGGAATTAAGTAAAGGTTATTTGGGGTAGGGTGACAATAGATCTTCAAAGTTACTAGTAATTTCTAATTAAATAAGATCTTTTGATTTAAAAAAAAAAAAAAAGGAATGAATGGAGCGTACCATAACTAATATCAAACCACAGATCATAGGTTAAGATAGTTTAAGAGTACTAGCCAGCGACCAGTATCATCAACTCTGAAAAATGCAGCATAAACTCTCTGAAATAAGAAAAGATAAACATACCACCAGAATGACATTGTTTATATGTCCTGTCATGGAAGTGTTGACTAAAAAGAAATCTTGCAAATATTACTTGCAAGCTACTGTATAAATCCTTGAAACTTTCACCAACCTTATGGTATGGATTATAATGCAAATTCCACACATAACATGATTTAGGATATTCCTCATATGTGAAAACACTGGAGAATCCTAAGGGATTCAGTCTCCAATATCGTTTGGCTATTAAACAAGAAAAATATTTCAGAGTAGCAATTATAACATGTCAAAGGGATTCAGTAATTTTATAGTTCTATTTTAGTATTATGCTATCTTTGAAAAACTGAATGTTCAGAGTGACATTTCTGTTAGAAGAGAAAGCTTATGGTAAAAAAAGAAAAAAAAAAAAACCACCACAGTATCAGTATAACAAAATGCAAACACCAGCGACACAGAAATACTACTGAATTGTGATGACACAAAGCAGGAAGAACTCTGTCTTTTCTGTGCCATGCAGTCTTACCATGTAGCAGGTGGAGAATGAGCTACTTTGTCCAAAAAAAGCCAGCCAAATGGTGATTTGCATGATTACACAGAATTTGTCTCATTAAAGCTTCAGTGCCCAGATTATCAAGTCTCCTTTCCCTCCTTTGCATATTTGGCAGAGAATACATATGTGACTTGTATCATTAAAAGTCTAAAGAATCCATTTTTGAGCGGTTGATGGAGAATAATTTGAGACAAGCACAGTGTGAAAATATACCTTATCTCCTGGTTTTAAAACTGTGAAGCACTCAAGTTCAGAAGGCAGAGGTAGAGACTGACAACAGGACATCCCAAAAGATTTCAGGTTGAAAGAACTGATGAAGGAAGGTTACTCAGTAAAAGCCAATCCCAGACTTGATCTGTTGTATAACTGTCTTGCATACTCTGAATAAAACAATTTTACCTTTATTAACTGATATACTACATTGGCATATATTGAGTTTTTACTAAAAATTGTATGTTGACCTATTCTCTTTAGATTGGCTATTTATATCATTAACAATTTATAATAAACTGATCTAGGAAAAAAAAAAACACGACAGAGGACTAAGACCTATATACATCTTCCAAGATAAAGAAAAATAAATATAGCACAAGTTGTTAAAGCAAAACAATAGCACAGTCTGTTAAAGCAAAACAGTATAAAATGTGTATCTAAGCACAACAGCATAAAATATGTAAAATGATATTTTCTCCCGTTACCCTAGCAAATTTACTTTTTTTTTTTTCCCAAATTGTCTGAATACTTCAGTTAATAAAATATACCTGATCAAAGCTACCTGCATGTACTATTAAATTTTCTAGACATGACAGTATGAAAATAACTGCAGGCTTCTTAAAGTTGATCATGGACACTGTGCAAATGCAAAAAAAAAAATTAATCTTAAGCAGTAAGATTAAGCTGCAATATTAGCATTATCAATACTAAGTATTATTACCTGAATAAAGAATTATCCTCCATGTTTATCTGCTTTTCATGTAAAATTGATATATATATATATATATTTGTGATAAAACACTATTGTAAGATTTTTATTTTAAAAAAATTATGAAGGACATCTTTCTGGGATAACACATGATTAAAAGTTGTTCAAGCATTTAAGACACTTACTTTTGCATATGCATTGAATTTTTGTCTGTTATCATTTTCCCAGCTACTTTGTGAAACTTTTTTATACCATACAGATCTGACCTTTTGTACTTCTTATATCAGTACCTTCTCTGACATCACATGAAAATCCCTTTTCATAGTAAGTCAGCCACAGGAGAAATGCAATTGGGAACTGTGTCCTTTCCATCTCCATTTAAATAGCTATAATACTGCTAAGGGATTTCATAATGAAGATCTGAAGTCAGGACATAATTAAAGAGAAAAAAGGAAGAGCACCTCTCTCATTATCAGCAAGCTACTGATATAACAATAATATCATTATATTTTAAAGACTTCCTAAATTTCCATAGAGGGAAGCTTTGAAAATTCAGTTTCTTTAACTTCCTACCTTTTGTTCTGAAAATATACCAACTTCATGTCTATCTGCTCCGTAAATCCTTGACAAGTGTGTCATCTTTTCCCTATACACAACTGCCTTCCTTCCCATCACCCAGCTCTCCTGTCTTCTGCCTTTCCCCTCCCATATTCCTAACATAAGCTCACAGCCAAAGGTAGGGTGGGTTGTTAGATTATAAAATATACATAACAGAAATAAATATAGATATATAATGAAACCATATGGTACTGCAGGGTCTACCCTCTTAGAAACAATTATGTCAAACTTCACTCTCTGTTCCTGGTGTGAAACACATTTCCTTGAACTTCTCTCCTTAAAATTAACAGAAATGGCTCCAAACATTAGGTCTGTGTAAGCAACAACAAAGAATGATAATCTGTTGTACACATTTCTCTGCAGGGAAGAAGATACAAGAACATAGAACTTGAGACATGTTTCAGTCACTTCGTTGAGTGAACACCATAGATGGTGCTCAGATAATGAAGTGCTAAACTTTAATGCATACAAATTTTAAGTAGAAAGCATTAGAAGGTCTCTTCTTCTTTTGATTACTACCTGGGATGAAGCTTCCCCCGGTCCTGGTTATTTTATCTACAAATGCATTTTTGTGGATAATATTAATTATTTTGTGATTAACAATTATTTTATGAATAACAGGTGAGAAAAGTTAAATTAAGTCTCTTTGCACAATGTAATAGGAATCTTGAAAAGAGATGTAATAATGGCTACTTATGAATAAATCTAAAATAAAGAACTACCATGACCTACTTCTGTTTTTTCACGAATTCTACTTACTTTTTATCCAAGCTGTCGAAGATCAGAATCATTCTCAATTGTAGATCACTATACTGATTTCAAATATTGTACTTCAGATGAATACACAGTTAGTTACTGGTTGAAACTGGCAGCTTGACAGTTTAAGAAACTAAGGGCAGAAGAGTCATATTTTCTTGCATTAATCAACTATTGAATATACAGCTGTTAACAATGTCTAAATATCTCAGGATTCTCTCTGTTTTGCATATAGACTTACTAACAGACTTACTTGCAGATAAACTTTCCAACACTTAACTTGGCTCTGGTCAGTAACACGAGTTTAATCTTTTATAAACTATAACACACTGTTTTCAAGAGTGCAGCCAAGAATAATAATTCAGTACTTTGGCTCCGAGATGATTCCACATACATAAGCACAACTTTAAATCAAGAACTACATGCCATGCTTTTGCCAGCATTAATCTTGGGCCTCACCTTTCTTTCTTGATTTGAGGATGCTAAATACTAACTTTAATTAAAATAATAATAATAATTCAAATGCAATAGTTTCCTAGGTAGAAAAAAAAGGTATCTCTGAGAAGATCAAAGAGCAAATGAGATGCAAATAAAAAAATAAATTTATAACACATGCATTCCGTTTTACTACACTTTCAGTATCATATTGGTAGATTTAGCTTCAGAAATTTTGCATATGACTTTAATAGTAAAGTTATTGTTTAGCTCCATTAAAGAATGTTTAATCTGGTATTATTGTTCATTGCTCGTAAAAAGAAGAGAGATATTCCTTCAGTAATGAAAACTTTTAAAGCAATAATTCAATAGAAACCATCAAATTATCCTAAGCTACTGCAATAATAGGTCATTCAAAACCCAGTAAGTTGTGAAATATTTACAAGTATTAAAAATAAAAGATGCATGAATCAAAATTAGGGGAGAGTGCATTTATTTAATAAAAAATCAGTTTCTTCACATAATCTGTAAAGGTCTACCAACCTTCATAATGAGAACAAGAGCCTTATTCCAAGTACTCACCACCATGTATTGTTACATTCTGAAATTTCTCTTTTGTTTGAATCTGGATTTGGAATATGGAACATGAAGTAAGACATGAAAAATTTTGAATCACATTAGACACGACACTAATTAAAATAGCAAGACTGGTTTCCCTGTTAGGGATCTCCATGTCTAGTTTTCATAATCTATAAGAACAATTAATTGCTTTTCACAGGAAATAAGAAATTAAGTGCTTACCAAGAGTTTTATTCACAGTCAAGTTAACCTAAAATCCCCACCAAAAGTGTGTCCTACTCCTTGTATCAAATTCTCATTCAAACCTCATTTTAATTCTCTTCTGATACCTGCACTCCCTTGAATGCTGATCTGGGAGCATATATCAAACATATTTGAGACTGGGTTACTGCACATCTCCCAAAATGTCAGTAAAAGGGAGCTAACTCAGAGAAGTTCAGATTTAACCAAACTGGTACTTCATTGTTTTCTGGAATGAGTCCAGGTGTTTTGCACAAAGAATATATTCCTGTTATAACTCTTTTCAACATAACACTTAACACAAATATTTGCTTAAGAAAAAGGAAGAACAAGATTGGAAGACTTGACTTTATTAGATCTCTCCATATACAATAATCCTTAGACAGGCTATATCTCTCTTTCTGAACTATTGAGTGAATTGCTTCCAGCTTCTCATAACAGAGTCAAAATATCTTTTATCTTCTTTCTCTTATCATCTATAGAGAATAGAAAATGATTAAGTATTTTCTTAATTAAGAACAGTATTTCCTAAAAAAAGCTTTCTAATCACAGATGGAAGGACAACTGTTTGGTAAGGACATGTTCCAGAAACTGATAAAACCCCTATTTTTGGAACTCTTTTGGCAAATGGATAAGATGTGAAAACTTCTGAACAAATGATTACTTCCTTGTAGCACAAATCACTCTATTAATTACTGCATGAGCTGTATGTAAGAATTTTCCCTTTTTTATTTTAAATATTAATTTATTGACAGATCCCCAAAGGTAAGTTTTCTTTTTAGTCTCAAATAATTATGCATTATCACAGCTAAAACATTTGACTGGAGGATTTTTTCATATATTCCTAGTGCACTGTGCGTGCATTGCTTGAAAATAAATCGAACAATGCATTTTTCCATTTTGACTCAACAAAAAGAACTATTAGAAACACTTGGACAGTTTCATGATCTGAGGTTATGTAGGCATAGAGAAAAACAGACTTTTTTTGGATTAATTTTTTTTTTTTTTTTCTGAAAGAGAGCCTATTACACACTTGGCAATACACAAGGCTTTGTCCTGCAACAATAGACAGACTTATAGCTAAGATGGTGCAACTTTCTGCTGTAAGGGAAACGAAGATGTTTTATTTCCTTAGAAGTTGTGTGAAGATTGTTTTTTCGAGGCACTCTTATTGAATGATGCTTCACTTTTGGTACTTGAAATGAAGAATGGGAAGCTTCTTCATGAGGTACAGCCTGGAATATTAGTATATTTCCTTATCTGTACAAAATCTTCACTCATTACAGAAAATGCAAAATCACTTCTTTTCAAGTATAGTGATTTTACCTGGACCAGCAGCTAAGCACCCATACAGCCACTCACTCACCCACTCACTTCACCCCAGTAGGACAGAAGAAAAGAAAAGGAAGAACAAAAGTGAGAAAACTCATGAGTCAAGTTAAAGATATATTAGTAGGTGAATGAAACAACAACAACAAAGCACTACCAAAACAAACAAGCAAGTAAAACAATGGGAATCAATCACTCCTTACCTCCTGCAGGTATACCTGCAGCCCAGCCAGTCTCTGAACACTCATCTTGGAAGTAAAATTTATTGCCACATTCTTCCTCTACACCATTTTTCTTTGCTGAACATAGTATTATACAGTATGCGATATCCCTTTGGCCAATTCTGGACAGCTGTCAAAACCATGTCCTGTCCCAGGCAGTGATCAGCAAGATTCATTCACCTTTTTATATTCCCCAGAACTCTAATCATTCACTTTACTGACACAAATACAAGGGGAAGAAGGGGAAGAACACCTTCATCCCCAGCCTACTTGCTGGGGTGGGGGGGGTGGGGTGGGGGGCTGGGAGGCATAGAAGGTTAAAAAAAAAAAAAAAAAAGCCTTGATGCTGTGGAAGCACTGTTCAGTAATAGCTAAAACTTGGTGTGTTATCAACACTGCATTAGCCACAAACCTGAAGCACAGCACCATAGAGGCTGCAGAAAAAAATTACCCCAGGCAGACCCATTACATCAGCAAACAGTTTAAGTGGACTTTTATTATCTTACTCACACTCCTGTTCTATAGAGAAGATGTAAGACAAATGACTGAAAAAAAAAAGTTAATAAAATGCTTCAGCTCAAACATTGTTCATCATCATTACGTATGGTGGTGGTGACAACATCATCATCACAACATAAGCTATTAATTTTGTGTTTGTTACTTCATTCCAGCCAGGTTCTTCAATTTTCAAGCTGTGGTCTCGATGTACCATGTCAGTATGCAATCCTTACCTTAGGCAAAAAAAAGAATCCATTTTTTTAGTCACTTCCATCATAAGCATCTAAAACCTTCCTTCTATACTTTCTTCTGCAATACAACAACTTATCAACTGCATACTGTGGGTAAGTCCCATAGGCACTCGAGTCTTCCTGAATCCTGCTGAACCTGTACCAAAATTTCTACAGACCTTGGAAAAGGCGTTTCTCCACATGCCACCAAAACAAGTGGACTTACCACTATATGCTTCTGCTCATACTGAACTACTGTTAAACGATTCAGTTTGTGCTCTGTGTTGTGCCTGATTGATTCATCCTTCTTCCGCTTTATTTCAGAAAGAAAATGAAATAAGAGATGTCCTTTAAAATAAAGAATGGATCATCATGCTATCAAACTAAACAAATAACTGCTCTTTTAAATATTATGTGGGTGGTTATGATTCTCTGAAAATCCACCCAACTATGTGAATTTCTAACTTAAGTTCCTTGAAAATTAGTCAATTTTCTGTGAACAACCATTTCCGCTAAGGGAATGACTGTCTTAACCATGGACATCCCTGATAACACTAACATGTATAAATACTGATGAAAAAATACTTTTATGGAAGTCTTGATTAAAAATCTTTATAAGGAAAATAACTTCCTGCATCTTTTCTTCCAGGTTTGTGTAAGAAGATTGTATATCAATTAGTATGCAGAGCATCCCTCTTTTCTCTTTAAAGAAATGGATGTTAGGGTAAAGTCATTTGTCTTCTAATCTCAAGACTTCTATCTCAGAAACTTCTACGTGAATGATTTTCTGTTAGAAGATTAAATAAATGAGATAATATCAAGGGTATTTGTCATGATAATTTTCAGAGTTGAGTAAAGTGAATTCTATTTATTCCGTAAATATTATGCACACCAGGTTCCAGACTTAGCCCATACCCCGAAGCATGTGTGGTGAAGACATGAGTTAAGCCTATTGTATGCACACTAAGACACTAAAAAAAAACCAACATGTATCCTGGAAAAAATATCTTGTCTGAGATAGCTAAACAATTACTTTATTTCCTGAGAGCATCTGCTGGAAATAATTTCACAATGTTCTTTCCTCACCCACCAACAAAAAAGTGGGAGACGACAGTGACTGAAAACTGTAAGAGCAAATAGTAAACAATGAACTAGCAGACAAGTGTTGCAAAATGAGGCAAAACTTTGACCCAGTGCAGTAGTGAAAGATGTCTTAAAACCATAAATGGTAGTAAACTAAGGTAATAGTGTATAAATAGAGTTTTAAATTTAAAAGATGCACACAGACAATGCAGTCAATATGGACTTCCAGCTGCATAAATAAATGAAAGCTTTTGTTAATTACTGGAAAGAAACCAAACTGTGGAAGGACGGTATGACTGCAGATCTTCCAGGCTGGTTACACTTTTATAGCACCTGCAGTTTTACTGTCAGGAACATATTTCCTCTGATTTCAATGCACTACTTAAATTTCATACTTTCAGGTATGTTCACAGTAACATATTACATCGGATACAGAATAAATAGTATTATTATTTCATTTCCCGCCACTTTTCACTAGTTTACTGTAGAGTGTTGCTCTTGTCCATTAAAATAAAATATGCCTGGATACCTCCTTGACATTAATAAGGTTGAATATTTCTCAAGTTTCAGATGATATACCTTATTTTCTCGTCTCTGAGGTCCTATTCCACATAGTGGCCTAATGCGAATAAAATCACCACAATCTAAGACCTCCTACATACTCGAAAACGTTTTTAGGTACTATTTACTAGTCATTTTCTGTCTACATCCATAAATATTGCTTTCTGTGCCCACAGAATGTGACATAACATTTAAAGTAAGTCATTAGTAGCACAGTCTGGCCACACATTCTACCACCTCTACAGAAAGACAATCCTCAATAAAATTATTTGGTAAATCACAGGACTGCAGTCATTTTACCCTGTGGGGCAGCTGAACTCCACCACAACCACTCTCTCAATCCTCCTCCTCAAAGGAAAATGGGGAGGAAAAAAAAAAAAGTGCCCAAAACCACATCCATATGATGATGCTTAAAAAAAATAACCATTAGAAAGTCCTATAGGATGCCTTAAGACCTCCATCTTTTAAAAAGAACTCTGAGGTGTACGAAGTCCGTATTTCCTCTAGAGACAGAAAACCTTGAATTCTCTGGAGAAATTCAGATAAATAACACCTTAAATACTCACCAGAACAGGAACTTGAAAAACTCCAAGCCCCCTTGCCCAGGTGAGTATCCTAATAGGTGCATTCTTGTTCTTGATAATTCTTGGACTGACTTATTCTGTGCAGAGGGAAATAGGTTTTCATGAAGGACAGAAAAATTCCCACCCCTGCCCCATAACGTTATGTAACTTAACATTAGAGGTCTTTCGTGTAAATAGGAGACAGAGGGGTTCAAAATACAGACAAAGAAGAAAAGTAAGCCTGCATGTCTCAAGAGGGGCGTAAGTAATAAGAGAATATTGCAAGGAACCATTATATATATATATATATATATATAATATATATATATATATACACATACATATATTCTGGCAACAGGTCCATCATGTATCATTTTATTGTCTATTTTCCTGTTCTAACCTATTATAAGACTTTACATTTTAGATATTTCCTGTTATAAGGCTTCAGATTTATTCTGTATTTTATGAAAATAGCAGAATATGAAAATATTTATATACATATAAATTAGATTGAATCTTTTTGTTTGTTTGTTTCCCCAAAGTGAATACACTATATGTGTCACTAACGGCTGTGTATCATCAACCACATCAGAAATTTGTAACTATTCCCTCATATAAAGTAAGAAGCACAGCGGTACTTTACATCATCCGTGTCAATGCCTAGCTCAGTTTCCTATCTGTAATTGTCAGCTATGTCATCTCAGGTTTTGAATAAATACTCAGCTATAATTAACTGAATTTCTAGGGTGAATTCAGAGTTTTAGTCAATATTGCTTAAGTTTAAACAATAGCTCTTGAATTCAATATAACATTTGCTACTGTTCCTTCACTGAAACACTTAACAAAGGTGCTCAGTCTCTTTTAACATCTGTTACCATGAAAAGCCAATGTAGGTGGTAGCCTATATTATCACATTGCAGTTAATTGCCTTTCTGTATGTACTCTTCCTCCTAGCTTTTTAGCATGCAATTATTATTATTAAACCATTGCATTCTGGTAACACCAGATGCTCAAATTGAAATCACAGTCCCTTTTGTTAAGAGACTGTGCTTTCTCTTAAACTATTCTTAAATAATTCTTAAACTAATTTCTGTCCTCAAGAAGTTGGAGTCTAAACACACAAAGCAGACAAACAAGCTCATATGAATGGAAAACTATTCTCACATGGAAGAGAAGGATATTACAAATGTGTTTATTACTAAGCACAATGCTGACCTTAATTCTGATCTTACCAATAAGAATATTTTAACAGCACCTAACGAGAATTTTGCAACTGACTTCAAAGAGTTTTTAACTTCTGAATCCAGATCTTGTAGAAATCTCATGTGCTCAGTGATTGCATTTCAAATGCAGGCTGCAATAGACCTGAAGCATCATTTCATGGATTTTGTAGATTAAATTCCCAGTGGGTGGCTATAACGCCATCTTGATTTCATTTTCTTCTTCCACTCTTGTTTTTTTCTTTAGTATGGCTTGAGAGGAAATATAACACTAAATGAAATACAACACTTTAAAGATCATCCCTACAAGTAAAACTGTTTTCTGATTTTGTCATCATTGACACACAAAATATCATACACGATGATCATTATATACATATATATACACACTCTTGATACTCTGATATATTCAGTATCTGTAAGGAAAGAACTTTATGAGACTGATACCAGTTGATGGCTCATCCTTGCACAGAGACTAAGAAAAAAAAAAAACAGGATCTTAAAAGATACTAAAAAAATTACTGTAAATAACTGACAGTTATTGCTATTCCTTTCCCATAAATCTGGCTAAAGCAATTGAAAATTGAAACACTCCTATATTCTAATAATTATTGTCATCTAAATTACATTTTATCCAGTAGTAAGAAGAATGATTTTTTTTTTCAGTCCACTCAGTTAAAGATGTAGGTCAACCCCAGTTAGCATCTAGAAAAATCAACTGTTAAAGAGTATGTGCTTTTAAACAAAGTGACAGGTCTTGAAAAAACAAAGTTCTTAATAGTAGATATGTTTTATATCCAAAACAAAGAAAGAAAAAAAAAATATGCTCCATTGTGCATCATCATTATGTAGAGATAATGAATTGCCCTTTGTCAGATCCACTCAGTTATGTTCATTTGTAGCAGTAAGAATTAATCCAAAGACAGTTTGCCAAATAGAATTCAATGACTGATATGAGAAATAAAGCAACTATCAAGTGAGAGATTATTATTTGGTGAACTACAGAAGGCATCTTTTTTAAAAAGGTGCTTTTTGTAAATCAGAACTATTGTCTATTTGTCAGTCTACTGACTAAAGCTAAAAACACTTTAGGTGATTAATCATGCTGAAAGTACAACTCCTTGAATAAATGTTCCTGTCAGGCTTTTTCTTCTAATTCATCGGGCATTTCTTTGCTTCCAGTTTTGGTGTGCACTTATGCTTATGCTAGTCTTACTGAAGTGCTAAGTGCCTTACTGAATAGAGCCATGTTTACCACGATTTATTGATATGGCATCTTTAGTAGAAGGGACAAGGAATTTACACAACAGAAATACATGCAAAGGCAATTAAACATGCTTTGAAGTGTGTCATCATCGTATTTTATACCCTAAAGGGCTATTGGAAAAAGATGTAAATCTACTTCACAAAACAATATAAAATAGCTTTTATTTGGCATTAGCAAGCTGCCAGAACTGTTTTCTGAAGGATCATTTTAATCTTCTTTGCCTTTTAGTGTCAAATATGCGGTAACAACTAGATTTTATATAAATTTGTGTCAATAGTATTTCTTTGTATTTATGATAAACCAATTGAAAAAGAATAGTTTAGCTTCCTCAGATGTTACTACAGAAGACCATCAACATATATTATATTAACAAGTTAAAACACTTTATTTTGTTGATTTCATCTCGCTTCATGCACTCCTTTAGTCTCCGTTAAAATGTCAAACTGCTTCACTCTTCATCTGCAATACAGGATCATTTACTTTCTGCTCATGAGGACAGTTTATTCTTGATAGTGCTGTATGCCCTATTAAATTAACCTATTTTTCCTTCGTCAGCTAGAGATTAGGCTTTGCTAGTTTTGTTGCAATACAAGTCAGGTCTACTTATGTACCCCCCATCAGTGAAGCATTATACCTGTTAGAGTCATGAACAGCAAGTAGTTAACAGCTCTCCAAGGGATTTTCCTTGTGCCAGATTTTCATTGTGGAGCTATTTCAAAACAAATTTAATGTTATGGCCTGACGTTCAGTGGTAAAGCTATTACCAGTTCCCTCATTTACATGCTTTGCACAACTATACTAAATTAATGTAATTATGGTGGCATGAAATGTATTAACCTCTAAACCACTTTTTACCATTCTGTTGGAATCTTTAATTTAGCCCCCTTGCAAAGAGCAAGCTGTGCCAAAAAGTTATGGAAGCAGAACAATACAGTAGTATAACTATATCCAGAAAACCTGTTCCTTATTCATTAATTTTGAAATATTCTCAAATATTTCAGAGTTTTACATATTTACAAGCTTCAAGACCTATTAGTTATCTATTATTTTAAGTATGAAAACTGAGTAATGCATGAAATCTTGTACCTGTAATAGTAGGTAGGTTTACTTTGTAACACTGTCAATATACACAGGCTTAGCAATATTAGAAAACCACAGCTACAGAAAAACATATTAAGAGTTCTTTATCACGCACCAAAAAAACAGCCCAAAATGCAAAATGAGGGGGAAAAGTTCAAACCTCAAACCCAGAAACACGTTAAGAACAACAGCAATTCTAAAACTGTTTAAAGTAGACAGCCTTAAAAGGATGAAAAAAACAAGTTCACCGTCAGTACACTTACATTGCCATACCAGATTTCAATACTCTGCCTGAAGTTTGTGGATTTGCAAATCCAAAGACAAAAACAAAACAAAACACACATTGGTTTAGCTTGTCACACTCCATATCACAGGCTGTTATATCTCCATCATGTATCCCTATGTTCAACTGCAGTAATTGCTGTTTAATTAAGTGTAAATTTTGAGAAAACAATTTAATTTGGCTTTGGTAAAACATTTAATGCAAGAAGGGAGACAGTAAACCCACCACTACCTCTACCTGCAGGATTTCGGCCTGAAGGAGTGCTGAGTGTCCTACCTTGCAACACAAAAGGACTTTAAAGGTGGTGAATTTAAGCACTCTGATAGTAATTTATTCTGGTACTTAATTATCATCGTTGTTAAAAAGCTGTCCCAAATTCCTAATGTGAATTACTGTGGTTCAGTCACTAGATATTAATTATATCTTTCTCTGCTGGATTTAAGTGCTTTTTATCAACCACTATAAACTCATATGTTGTAACCAAGTGACATCTCAATTTTATTTTAGATAAAGTAAACTGATTGAGCAGAGCTTCTCACAGCAAGGCACTTTCTAATCTTAGGAATATATCAATGATTCTCTTCATCTGCTCCAATTCTTCAGCACTTTTAAAAATATGGATTTTTTAGAGCAATATTTCAATGTCATATACAAAGACCTAAAACTTCAATTTCTTCTGTTCTGTTTCAAAAAATAAAAAGTCCTTTTGAATTGAACCTCATTGAACTGTAGGGAAGAATTTGCAACAAGCTCTACTCTTTTCTGAAAACAAAATATTCAGAGTGGGGATAAGTGGAAAAAAAACTTTGTCAATTCAGCAATGTGATAACTAATTACAGATATCTCAAGAGTCAGGCAATCAGCAGAATAAGCCAATAAACTGTCATTAAACATCATTCAGCATCAATTCTTGATTGAAAACCGTATGTTTACAGAGTATATTTTTCACCAACAATTCAAAACCGTGTTGCAAAAGAAATGCTTTAAGTAATTTCCAACGTTAGAGCACAGTTCACATTAGCGTCACATAATTTTTGGCATCCAATTTAGTTTGGGAAGCAAACCCGTCCTTTTTAGCTACTCATAGATTTTACGTTAGACTATCAGAACAACATCTGTTATGTGTAGGGCTCATACCCAAGAGCCACTTAGAGAGATGCAGAAATGAAATTGATTTGGAGAAATTACCTTAAATGGTGCCTACACTGATTCCACTTGTAATCTCTATGGTTGAGATCTGCAGAAGAGCACGGATTAAGATAAAACTTTCCAATGAGACACACATATAGATCATGATATTCATAAACGTCATCTTATTTGACAGAAAGTGAAATATGTGGATGTGGAGATAAGGCATACATATTTTCCTTATAGGGTTCCTTTAAAAGAGTTGCTGGTAAAACAGGCTTTCTGGGGATCCCCATAAGCTGGAAGGTTACCCAATTACAATTATTATCAGGAAGCAATTTATCAGTCAAGCCCATTTATTCTCCTTTACTGCTATCAGCTCCCACCTGACTCACCTTTAGGCACAGCTGCATAAACCTTACTGTTTAACCCCTTCAGTTTCCGAGTGGACCTTCTCCTTCAGTCAGCTTGTCTGTGCATCTGTGGGCACACGCTGGGAACTCCACATTACACACCTGAAATATGTATTAATATTAAAACAGTATTGTACTATGTTGCCTTCTTGAGCAACTAAAAGGTTTCTGCCACAAAAATAAATAAATGACTGCAACATAACAACATCAAGTAACAAGTTCTGGATGGTCAGTTTAAAGGTCAAGCTCCACCAGACACTCACAAAAGCTCCCCTGAGGTTTAGAGGTTTTAAAAACTCCTGTAGGGTGTGACAATGACCACTAGCTAATAGTCATTTGTGTATCAAATAAAAAAACTTAGGGCTTATTGCAATAGTCTATTGGGATTTGTTAAACCAAAAATGCCAGATATGCATTCCTCAGGCAACATCATACAATAGCACTTGACAAAATAAACTGAGAGCTGTATTATTAAAAATGTAAAGAACAGTTCTAAAGCAGATCACATTTAAAATGTATTACCTGATTTCTAATTCATCTATTTCCAGACAAATATAAAATTTCCCAAACCTTTGATTTAATTTTCAGACATTATTACACCAAAGAATTTTATTTTATTTTTTTATTTTTATTTTTATTTTTTTACTAACATCTACCTTTTATATTAAAGATTTCTCCTTGGTATAGCATTAAATGCCTTCTACAAATGAATCTTCAAAGCTTTTGACAACTTAAGGAACTTTAAAAATGACAGTTATAAAAGACTAATATTTCCCATTCCCCTTCATATGTTTGCAATAAACTCTCATGCTCACAGCAAATAAGTTAACCACACAAAAAAATTCTACATAAGTGATCTAACATTATTCAAACTCCAAAACACCTCTAACCCTCCAACGCAGTTCTCTGTTCCCTCTCCTATTTATACTCATCACATTCCCTCTTACCTTTCATTCGTGAAGGAAAACAGTTCAAGTTTATCCAATCTCATTTTATAAGATAAATTATTATCTTTTGCCACGACTATCTCAATAGCCTTATCTGCACCTCTTCACTGATGAGTTATAAGAATTACGATTGAAAGAATTTATTAATATCTTTTACTATCTCTAAAATACTTCTGTACTTTACTTAACTAAGTGCTTGGATGTTTTACTGAGTACTTCCAATTTCCTATCCAGGATATAGTGTATAAAAGCTTTTGCTTAGATTCCTCTTTATAGATATTTTTATATCTATTTATTTATTCACTTTAACTGAATCTTGTGAAGTTTCAAGTGTAAGGATGTTGTTACTGTACATTATCAATCACAAAATCATGAATCTGGAAAGGAGATCAACTAACTGCCCACCATAGGGCAGGATCTATTCATAGCAACCCCTGAAAAGCATAGGCAAAATGTTTATTTAACCTATTTTATAAATCACAAATGACAAGGATTGAACATATTTGCTGGGAAATCTTACCTTTTTTGGTTTTGTTGGTCATACTTATTTTGGCTATTCATTTAGCACCATATATTAAGCCTACAGAGAACTAATTCTCCCTTTCCTCTTCTCAGTAGCTTTCTATACATTTGTTATAATGCCCCTATCTCTCCCCACATTTATTTTCCCCCTGTCAATACCCAAAATGAAAATGCCACGAGCTCAACTGTTGCAAATGCATAGTTAGAGCTGGCTAGAGTCATTTCAGCACCCATGTGAACCCAACACAGATGAGTGTTACAAAGCATTCAGCAGCATTAAAATATCTGTCCATGTGTATTACATCTACAGCAACCTTTCCTTGACTTTTCCCTGAAATACACTGACAGAGATTTCTTTTCAGAAACAGATATATTGTACCATTTGCCTGTACCTCATAAAATCAAATTATGACTTAAAGCTGTTCTCTGAAACCTGTGTAAACAGAAATATCCCAACCAAGAAAAAATAAAGAAAAACAAACAAACAAACACCCTTCAGAGATAGCTTGAAGACACCCAGGGTAAGCTAGTTCTGGTGATTTTGTTTGATTGTTTCAAAAATTTCCATTGTTGGATCAAACTTCGGAAATGATTCAGAAGCCATACAGCATATGAGACCAATTTTGACTAGTCCTTCCTTTTGATCCTTCCCTTCCCAAGACAGACTACTGATATTGTCAGTATTAGTTTTGAGGTGTTGATCTCTGTTCAAGAATAACATTTTCCTTCAGCTCTGCTTTCACTAGCACTTGGGAGGGCAAATCTAGAACATGGCTAGGATTTGTAACTGAAGAATCAGAGATCTTAAAAGGTTTTCTACATTTGCAATTTGAAGATATTCATATTTATATAGCTTATAAATTAGCTGTGGCTTTTTTGCATGTTCCTTTGAAAATTTAACTTGAGACATTTCACTGCATTAATCTAAAAAATGTGAAATAATGATCCTTTTCCAGAGCATATAACGTTTGTTAGAGTTATGAAATATCTTGCAAATACATATCAAGCTGTCTTCTCAAGTGGCCTGGCTCAAATAATTCTCATGAATCAAAACAGCATTTAATCTCAAATTAAACTTGTAGAAGATAAACAATAATACTCTGAATACAAGGTCATACACAAAATGTTTCATTTTTCATATGCCACGCATTATGACATTTTAAACCAACTTTCAAGTATTCTAAAAATACTGTAGGACAAATGTTTTCACTTGATTAATTTTTGTCATCACACTTACGTTAATACAACTGTGTAGCAGAAGGCATCTGCATAATGTTCCTGTAAGAGCTAAGGATGTGAGATAGAAGGTTTGCAAGCAGAGAATCAACACTGATATTAATAGTTCTTGCAAATTGAATTATTACATAATTGAACAGAATGTGTTAGGTCACATTTCAAAATACTTTGATTTTGTAAATAATTTGTAAAAAAGTTTTAGTTCTGCATAAATATGAATGCACTAGTTCAGGAATCTCTGAATTTACACGTTTAAAATGAAACTAATGTGTGTATGTATATATATATATATCTGTGTACATCTAGCCTAAGTCTTATTTGCAGTATAAACATTAAGTAAAAAAAGAAGCAATATAGCTACACTACAAAGTATCTTCCAAGGCATTTTCTTTGGCTTAGACACATATAACTGTGAAAGTTGTACCATATTCAGAAGGGATAATTTACTATCACTCAACAAGGTGTGTGCTTGGCTACGCACTAAGTCAGAATGTTAATTTCTGCATGGTGAAAAGTTGGCTACATTTTCTGATCTGAAAAGCTGAGTGACACTGCTTCACTTGCGTTAAATGTATTTTGTAAAGACATTTCAGATAGAATTTGTCAATGGGTAAAACCTGCTTCTGACACATTCTTTGTAATACTTACTTGATGACTTTTGATGAGTACTAGTTTAACAGAAAACTTTTTTTTCTGAAATGTATACAAATGAAGATATATGTGACCTTATTCTGGAACAGCTAAATGCTTTTCTGTATATTTTTCTCCTTTTACCCTTTTAAATGCAAATAACTGCTCAGCTACACCAGTGCCATTTAAACATACATTTTTGGTTTGGGTACAAAAGCTATTGACTTACTGATTTATTATCACTAGCAGAGTCTTGTATATTTTATATATAGTATACGTATATCAACACAGAAATAGGAATAAATTATTAATGAATGGAATTCCTCTTTGCATGGCAGATGGGACCGTCTTTATTCAAGCACATTTGTTTTTTTTTTTATCAAAGGTGACTGAGCTTTGGGTGCTGAGTTGGGCTCAATAATCCCAAGTGACATAGAGACAGAAACAAGAGTGGATTTTCACGATGTGGATAATTGAGGAAGACCAGGCTCTTGAGCACTTATGATGCAATTACCATCTGTCAAAAGGTCCTGAAATCAGGGAAATTCTGATAGCCACTGATGTAATCAAGAGTCAGAGACCAGAAATTGAAAACAACAAGAAAAAAACTATTGCTAGTCACACAAGAGCAACAGCAACAAAACCAGATAATCTCCTCTGAAACCATTAAGGATAACTATGTGTTTCTGTAATGATCCAAAATGAGATAGCACACAACAGGGAGGCTCACTTTCACCTTGATCTCCATAAGAGCTTTTCTATAATAAATGAGTACAACAAACTGTAGTAAGTCATCCCCCAATCAGCTTTTCTCCAGGCACACACTCAGCAAGGAAATAAAGGATCTTTCAACTAATTTCATTTTAAAAAGCTGACTGCTGTTCAGTTAAGTTTTGGTTATTGGCATTTTAATTCATGCAAGTTCTTTGAAGGTTTTATTTCTCTTTTTGATACACGCTTCAGCTATTTCTCAAAAAAGCTCTCTGGGAGCTCATGTCATGTTAACTGCAAATTAAAAGAAGTGAATTGGCAGTGCCAAAGCAGACCAATATTATTAAATTATTTTTTAAACACTGGGGAAACTTTAAAACAAGGGAAACAGACTAAAAACTAAGTAAAATCTTAATCCTTAAAGTGGCTGTCATTAAAATTGCCACAATACACTTAATTTCCAGTGTTCCTCAATTCATTAACTACGTGCATTCCTTTTTCCTGTGAGGTCTGTAACATTTATGGGACCAAGCATCATTTGAAACTGTATCTGTTATTCTAAATACGTTAACGGTATTTTCTTTATTTTCTATTCTAGGATTTGTTAGCATTCATCACTCTTGTATTACAGTGATGGATACTGCTAATCAAGTGAGACAGTGAAACCTTATGAAGTGATTCATCTTACCTAAGTCACTCATCTTACCTAGCACGTATTTTGTGTCTAAGCTTTCTATCCTGAACATATCCAGGACATCCCAGCCAATTAAGATGCCTAATCTGCATGAAAGTCCTGTGATGATTCACATTCATAACTTAAGTCATCTAAATTCTGCATATCTTACCCATAACGCCTTGCTTCATTCCGCTTAGCTCATCAGTTGAGCAAGCAGCTAGTCAGTAAAAGCCATTTCAAAACCAACACCATTAAAAAGCAATGAGACCTGCTGACCTCTATAAAAGCCAGAAATCCTTGCACATTTCTCTGCCTCTCAAAGTTATCAAAGCAGTAATGGTGTATGAGAGATTTGCACTACTGGGGAAGTCATGTCATTGTATTCTGCTGGTTTGAGCTGCACAAGCAGACCTGGGGGGAAGAAAAAAAAAAAAACCACAGGAAAATGTAAGATTTTCTCACCCTACTTCCAGCTTCCCCAGGCCACAGACAAGAGAAACAGAACAACACAGTTTCACATGCTTTCTCTGTGTCTGTCTTTAAATTAAGTCACCATTGGAGAACGTTACCAAGCCTAGTGCATTTCTGTGAGCACTCATCTCAGACTCCTGACTCTGTGACAGGTCTTCACTGGTAGTCACTGCTGCAAAGCTTCAGAGACACTAAGAAAATCCTTGGATGTTCTCAAAGAACATGTGGGGACTTTGACTAAACTCTCCAAACCCTATTTCCCACCTGGGCCTACTATAAGATGAAACCCATGAGGCCACTCTATAATCTTTGGTCAATCATGGCAACTGGGAGAAGTGTGCAAATACGGAAGGAAAACAAATGCCATTCGTATCTTCAAGAAGGGCAGACGAAGGATCCAGGGAACTACAGGCTAGTCAGACTCATCTTGATCTCTGGGAAGGAGGGACTGACTAGAGGTTCATGCTGCCATACAGAGGGGGCCTCAACAGGCTGGAGAAGTGAATTGACAAGGATCTCATGAAGTTCAACAAGCGGAATTGCAAAGTCCTGCACCTGGGGAGGAACAATCCCAGGCACCAGCACAGGCTGTGGCCCACCTGGCTGGAAAGCAGCTCTGCAGAAAAGGACCTAGGAATCCTGGTGGACACCAAGCTGAACATGAGTCAGCAATGTGCCTTCGCCAGTGGGTAAGTGGGCACAGTTAGCCTTAAGAAGACTAACAGTATTCTTGGCTGAATTAAGCAAAGTATCACCAGCATGCAGGTTAGGAGAGGTGATCCTTCCCCTCTACTCAGCATTAGTGAGGCCACACCTGGAGTACTGTGTCCAGTTCTGGGCCCCCCTCTAACAGAGAGTCACAGGCATACTGGAAGGAGTCCAACGCAGGGCCATCAAGACGAGCAAAGGACTGGAACACACCTTCTGTGAGGAGAGGCTGAGAGAACTGGGACAGTACAGCCTGGGAAGGGGAGGCTCAGAAGAGATATTATCAGTATCTATAAACACCTGAAGGGAGAGTACAAAGGAGGTGATAAATACCTGAAGGGAGAGTACAAAGAAGATGAAGCCAGGCTCTTTTCAGTGATGCCCAACACCAGAACAAGAGGCACTGGGCACAAACTGGAATGGAAGAGGTTCCCTCTGAACACCAGGCAGCACATCTGTACTGTGTGGGTGACGGAGCACTGGCACAGGCTGCCCAGAGAGGTGGTGGAGTCTCCTCCTTGGAGATGTTCAAAAGCCGCCTGGACATGGTCCTAGGCAGCCTTCTCTGGGTGGCCCCCTGGTTGAGCAGGGGTTGGACCAGATGGACCCAGAGGTCCCTGCCAACCGTTCCGTGATTCTGTGAAGAAAAGTGATTCTTTCACAGAAAGTTACATTTCATGTAGTGCTAGGGAGACTTACAGGAGAGTCCCTTAAGCTTCAGGCACCAACAGGTACATAAAAAAGGTGTCAGAAGTTTTCAGCCTCTCTGGTAGAGTTTACCAGCAAACTGTAGAGTTTATCAGCATGCACTTCCTGCTAATTGTGTTCTGTTAACCTTTCCTCCTCCAACAACCATTTCTTCCAGGAGTCAAGACAGCCCCTCAGAAATTGTGCCTGCCCTCATCTTTTTCTAACTCTGTGCATCACCGTTTGCTCCAGTCCCTCAACCCCATTCAAATTCTTGTACACCATACAAAGGTGTGACGCAAACATGCATATTGCCATCCCAGCAGTGAAAACAAGCTGTAATCAGTGCATTTAGGTCAGCAGGAGAAAGACAGAGGAATGGAGACAGCATACACTCACATAAAACACTGCAAGAAATGTTTTTGAGGAAAAAAAAATGATCCCTTACCCCTCCCAAAGCGGTGATCATGTCTGAAACTCCTCGGATCTCAAATCTCCTTTGCAGCAAAACACAGCTTTCAGCCACTGCTGAGTGGAGGGCATCCATTACTGCTACTGAGTTTGGGACCATGCTGTGTTTAAATGCGGAGCCTGACCGCAAAGTACCTGATGAAGCACTGGCACTGTTAAGATGCAAAGCTTGGGGAGCTTTCATTCAAAGTGCTCAGATCCAATAAAAGGATTGCAACCCTGCAATCCTGACGTATGTGTGATTCCCTTTAAGATAAATGTGATGTTGTTTTTGTTTTGTTTTAAATTTGAGGAAAATTATAAGCGTGGTTACAAGAAGAATGTTTGTACTATGCAAGTTCTGTTTCCAATAACAATTTTGAATTTAGTGGCCAATTTTCTTCAAATTTTAGAAGCTATTTAGCACTTTGCAAATTTTGCTGCTATTAAGAGACCTCTTCCCTTAAAGAAATAATAGCAATCTTGACACTTGCTTTCCTTTCATTTACTTTGGAATAAATTTATAGTAAATCAAATTATACCATTATCAAATTATAATAATTAAGTTACACTGTATAAGCCAGCAAGCTGATTATTTATAAAAGTTTTACATGTTTCTTTCTGGGACAGATATTTTTTTCCCTGATTCAAAGTCCTGCAGCTTTCATCTGGAGAAGAACTTATATTCTACAAAAATATCAAAGTTCCGAGTATCAATTTTTTTCTTTGTTCCTCTTTTTATTGTAAGAACACTTTGGCATGGCCCTTTTTGTCTTTCAAACTTAACAACTGTGTTTTATGAGTGAACCTTTTTGACTGTTGGAGATTAGTATTTTTTTTAACATATTAACACCCTTAGGTCATGACAGCAGCTAGAGGCTGGTAATGAGGAAATAAAGTAAAGCTATCAAGTTTGTCTTCTGTTAAAAGAGAGAGAAGTGGCATCTTTCCTCATCAGACAGACAAAGAATCCTGCAAATACAATGACGTACACCTAAAATGGACACATTTAAAATGCTGTTCCGTTTGCAACATGAATTTTGAAGTAATTGAAAGTCCTATTTTCAGTGCTACACAATCTTCTGGTCTAACTGATCCAACCAGTGATAATCACTACCCAGCTGATTCCTTCAGACTCCCTTTTAAGGGTACCAGCACATCAGCACATTGCGCTACGCTGCAGTTACTAAGGCAACCAGTGCGTGAAGCAAGCAGAAACTGTGTTTGTTCACCTTATACATTCTGCTTCCAAAGCAACCCTACAAAATGATGCATCTAAAAACCTACATTTTTACACACAAGCAACATATAAAAGACCTTCCTTTAACTTTTTTTTCCTCTTTTTTTTTTCAATGAATATATATGTTAGTGGAATAAGGGAATGTGGATTCATAACAACAATGAGAGAAGCATGACACAAGGTAAAGAGTAACCATTCCAGGCAAGTGATCAGCATGCCCAAGCCTACAGTAGACCAACCAATTTCGTCCTTCAGTGTACCATCTATTCACAGTAGGTTGCAACAACAGAGATTTTTGTTGTGTATATAAAGTTTCTGCCACACTCACCAGATGAAGCCAGCTCAAACTCCCATGTAACTGTCAGGCTACTCCACAATGCACAACCTAGGAGGGCCTAACCTAAACCACAGGCTTTGACGTGCCCTGTCCTACATGTTTTAAGTTTGGGAAAAACCAAATCCCATCCCCTTCCTCATGCTTCCTTTTCTTCAAGAAAGCAGGTCAAGTAATTTTTATTAAAATATTTCAGTTTAGCTTATGCTACGTATAGTTCAAAAGGTAAACGCTTCTGATATGACAAAAAATATGAAGGTTTTGCAAGGCTTGAGGGGTTACAGGATGGAATTAGAAGAGATTTGCCTGGCACAAAACCTATTCTGTGTCATTCAGCAACATTTGCAAAGTATTCTGCCCTGATCTCTAATTCACTTTGACATTAGAAACATAAAATATCCTCCTCTCTTACTGCTTTCACCAAGTGCAAAACCAATTAGACCTCAGTGGAGGAATCCAGCCTCTGAGGTTAGCACGGGTGAATGTTCTGATGAATTAGCTGAAATATTAATGTAGCAGAAATAATCACGTTACACACTGAGGGCTGAGACACTAATTGTGTCTTGCACCTTTATGTGCAGCAAATGGTATTTAAAAAGATGCAGAGCAGCAACCCCTTTGGAGAAAATAGGCTATCCATCCCAGTTTGAATTGAACTGCCAAAATAGCTCTTCTTTGGAAGGATTCCTCCTGCAGTAGATGTTAACAGCTTTGTTTAGAGCTAGTCAGAAATTTTCTCTTGAAACAAACTCCATCAAAAGTGCTAGTTTGTTGAGCTTCAAATTATTTGTTTGATCAGCTGTGTTTGTTCCTCTATGTCCAACTCAGAAGACTTAAAGATCTATTTTAAACAACAAGAGGATTTGCACGTCTACTTCTAAACTGTTCATCCAAACCTCCTTTTATGGTCATCAGAGACACTGGCCTTTATAGAAAATGATTTATCAGCACAGTTTTAGCCCTGCAGGAAGAGAGGAGTTAAGTCCTACACTTCCCTGATTTTCTCCTCTGATGGTAATGGAAACGTGGACAACTGGCTCATGTGCAGGCATCTACATTTCAGACTATTTGTGCCCTTAAAGACTGTGATCGACTGTCTCTTCTCAGTATATTTCTGTCCTCAGAATCCTCAGACAAGGATCGGTGTGGTCAATTTGAAATTCCTGTATGAGTTATAGGAAACTTCTGTAAATGAGCAACAGACTTAAGAGAAACCCTGCAGAAAAAGACAAACACACAAAGTGTTTCTGTCAGCCTATCAATATAGCAGAGAGAGACTGCAGAAGTGGCTGTCAGAGAGCTGTATTTGCTACCTGAAACCTTAGCTGGCAGCAAGCTGCAATTCTGAGTTGCATGGCAAGAACCTCATGATCCTGTTAACTCACTATCTGTACACAGCCAGCTGTGTTTCACCCCACTTTTTCCCTTGTAAAGTCAACCTGATCCAGCCTTGAGAACAAGGATCCAAATTATTCAGGCTATCCAGAATCAGAAATTAATTTAACGTAAAAGAAAGAGGAGAATCATGTATTTCCAGACAGAACAGAACTTAGGGAACCTGTGCACGTACAATGTCAAGGGAGAAACAGTTTGATTAGATTTTAACAGCTT